>NC_041381.1:163792650-163835762 GCF_002162155.2 Triticum dicoccoides
CGTCCGCCGCCTCGCCGCCGCCGCCGCGCCGCCCGCGCAGCCCGCCGTCGCCGGAGCCTCCATCCACAACCGGAGCCGCTGTCATTCGTTTTTCGCCAAAGACCGCCGAACCACTGTAAACTGGTATAAGACCGAACCCTAGATCGGTTTTGTTTCTGGTTTTTTCTTGGTTTTAATCAAAACCCGGTTTTTCATTTTTAGCCTAGTTATTTAGCGGACGTTCGTCCGTTAGTCTTCGTTAGCGAAAAGTTTTCATTTGTTAGGTTTCTGTAGCGAACGTTCGGTCGTTAGATTTGTTCTTTTTCTGTTTTAATTTTGACCAGGGACCCATCCGTCAATATTTTTTACAGATTAGTCCCTGATCTCCAAACGATCACTACTTTTTGCTCGATTGTCCAAATCCAATGAAACCAACGCCCACTTCTTCGTTATGATCCCCTCTATCCAGTAAAACAACTTAAACATATTTTTGAAAGTTTAAATTTTTTTTTCAAACAGATTTGAATTCAAACTTCTTTTGTTCATAACTTGAGTTTTACAACTCCGATTTAGTTGATTCTTTTTGCAAATTAAAGCTCTTGACCTAAACTCTCTGATAAGACAAAATTCACCCAATTTTGGTACAGTTAGAAAAAAAATTCTATTGCAAGAGTTAATTGCTTGTTTTTGAAGCTTCCTGAGATCTTTTTTCTTTGATTCTTTTGCATGAGTGCTTATGTATGCAATTGCTTGCTCACGATAGATTGAACGGAGTGGGCCGAGTAGAAATATCAGGAATTATGAGTGCGAATCATCTTCATCAACAGTACAACGCAAGTTCACACTTTGATCATATCCCTTCATTACCCAGTTTTTATGCATTAGTCTTATCCCTCAAACATTGCATGAGTAGGATTGATAACATGTGGGTATTGGGAAGTAGTTGATGAGGTAGGAACCTATTGCCTTACATTCAAACCTTGGGTGTTACTACGTTATGCTCATACTGTTATGCTATGCTCGTACACGTGGATTGGTATGTGAGATTTCATAGAAGATGTGAGAGTTATTGTTAACTAAGGTTTAACTTAAGGTGGATACTCTAATACACATCTAGGTGGATTGGTTGGGGCACCCTGGAGCACCCAGTGGTTTGCCCGGGCACCTGGAGAACCCAGTGCTTGCCCAAGGGAATCCTGGAGTTCCCGTGTGATCACCCTATGGAATGCCACCTAGGCTCAAAGGGATCATAAGATTATTCATGCTAGAAACTTCCGTGTGCAGCCACAAGCCATTATGGGCTCTGGCATAGTTGAGTAAGCTATGGGAATCCTTTCCGTGATGGGCTAGCAGATGTAGGGGATTGTAGGTGTACCAGCCTATCTATCGGTTAAGGGGACCTCTTCGAAAAGATTGTGTCTCGATCATCCGTTTCTCAAACATCATGTAGTGCGAGAAATTCAACAGAGGAGATCGAGTCTTGTGGGGAAAAGTGTGCAAACCTCTGCAGAGTGTATAAACTAATCGTGATTAGCCGTGTCCCCTGTTATGGACATCTTGAGTATCTGGTACTTGAATTATTGATTTGATCTCATCACTTTACTCAAATAATTTGTTGGGTTAAATATTATTTTGGGATTGAGTTGGAGGAACCTTCTTAATGTTTTCAACAAACTTTGTAGTTAAATGGAACATATTCCTTTGTTGTAGGGGAAAATTAGCTTTATGCAAAACTTAAACTTAGAGCCTCCACCAGCCAAACATGCATGTAGTGATAGTCATTATTCAGCATTGCTCTAAAGTGTGAAATTGCCAGTACATTCAATATACTGACCTATATGGCTGCAATGTCTCATGTTGCAGGAATCTTACGACGAGTAAGCGATACATTAGGGTTACGATGCTACACCCACTTTGCTGTTGGTGTTGTTTGGAACTCCACAACTTTGTTGTTACTTCCGCTATATGGATTGAGGTAATAGTATTTACGTTATTTAGACATGTGATTTACCTCTGATATAAATCCTTGAGTATTGTGTGTGTTAGCATACCGATCCAGGGATGACACTTAAGCACAGAGACTTGATCCATTCGGGTCAGGTCGCTATAGCTCTTGAGACTCAACTGATGTGGGGTGTGAGGAATCCATCACCACCATATTATCCTCGAACTCTAGCTGAAGAGGGAGGTGCTCATGATCTAGTAGATATGTGTATGTACCGACTTTGGAGTGGATAAGCATCTGGATGTGTGGGGCATATCCACGAGACCTCTTCTGGTTAGCAGTTGTGTCCTCTTGACCGTCTCAACAATCAAACTCATAACTTTGAACTTCTAAGGTGGGGAGTCAAACAAGTGAAGCAAATTGATGGAGTGGCCACGAATCATCCTCTCATCTCCAGATTTGGGAAATACAGTGTGCCTCAAAATGTTGTTTTTGGTGGCCAACCCTACTAACAGATGCTTGAATGACCCAAGCTTGTGAGTTTCCAAGTCATCATCAGGAATTTTCTTGTGCATATTAGACATTGAACTATGATCCATTGGGTTTGCCATAAACATCAGCATCATCTTCCTCTTCCTCAGGGGCATTAAGAAGTGAAACCCACTCAGAGATTGATGACTGGTACTTGGAACCCTCCATCTTCCATGCAATACTCCCATCTATATAGAAGTGTGTTGTGGAGTAGAATTCCATGATCATCTCATCATTCCACTTGGTGAGCTTCTGACCAACAAATGCATCAACTCCGACAAGTATGAAACCCTCATGAATGTGGTGGAAACAATTTTCATTTGCATCAATGTATTTCTAGTCCACCCACTTCATGTCACTAACAATGGGCTTCTTATCAAGCAAAACTGTCTCATAGAAATCTTGTTGTTCTCTGGTGTGGAAACGGTAGTCACAAGCAGTCCTCCTCCTAATTGAATAGGGATCCATTTTCCTCCACTCTCGCAGACCCTTGTCTTTCCTGGGCATCATGTTTTCTGCAATAGGGTGTGCATTGTCATGGTCTAGTATCTTTGGCTTGAGCTTCCTGAGCACTAGTGGCTCATCATCAGCCTGAACTTTTGGCACAGGAGCCTTGTTCTTCTTAGTAGTTGGAATGTTTCTTGTAGACCTTTTGGGTGCGGAAACTTTGGGCTTGGACTTGGGTTTGGAAGGAGCAGCTGACTTCATGGCATCAGAAATCAATTTATGTGCCTTAGCAGGAGGTACTTCCGCTTCTGGTTCTTTCTCCTCCTCATCAGTACTGTGCTTTTCAAATTCAATCATGGGATCAACAAGTTTGCACCATCTACCTCCTTTCCTTTCTTTCTTCTTTCCCGCAGCTTTGTCAACCTTGGAATGAGAAACTTTCCTGACAATGGTCCTTTCCTTGGCACTTGGCCTGGTGGTAGCTGCAGAGCCGTATTCCTTTCTCAATATTGTCTTCTTCTTGGAGGTGGCCTCATCTGCCACAAAATCTTCATCCTCACTGTCATAGGTTCTCTTCTTTTTTGTTCTTGTGGCAGCCTTTGGCAAATTTGGAGAGCTCCTAATACCCTCACGGTAGCTCTCATTGGGACTAGTGCCCTCACTGAGCTCAACATTCTGCTCTAACTGGTTCTGACTATCAGTGTTACTAGATATCATACAAAGCTGACCCTATGAATAGATGGGTATGGGCAGAGTAGATGAATACAAAAAGCAGATGGTTTTTCAAAAATGTGAGTTCAAACTTTAGTTTTAGTTTTCCATAGAAAGCATTTCGGAGCTACCGAGTTGATCATTTTGGTGACGCCGAAGCACTTACAGAGCCTAAACACACCATTTAGGTTGGACCGAGTTGTGGTTCGGTGGCTCTGAGATGCTAGGGTTTCACTGAAACTTTACTTTAGGTCTCACCGGTTAGTACATTTCGGTGGTACCAAGTTGCACTTGTGCAATGGCCAGGGCCAATCGGTGGGACCGAAAATTTCAATTCGGTCGATCCGAGATGAGTTCGGCAGAAACCTAACCCTAAAATTTTCCTTCGAATTTATTCTAACAAATTTATCTGGTGGATAGATGAATCTCAAACGTCGCAAGATACTAGGCAAATTCCTTATGCATTTAATCGGATAAATAGAAGCACAAGGAGATCGAATCTCACCCTAACTCGGTGACAATCCTCTATGGTGGCAATAGTGGAGTAGATTCCATTGACAGCGGTGGATACCTGCGGCGGAGACGCACAGGAGATGATGGTGATGATCCGGAGACCAAGGGGCGGCAGCAATGGGGTGCGGGCTCAAGGCGTTTGAAGAATTTTTCAACCGTACGGGCCGCTTGACATATATACCCATGTGCTGTCGGTGGCACCAACATGTGCAACTGCGTGCAGTTACAACAACTTGGTGTGACCGAGTTTGTCTAATAGTAGCACCGAGATGAAAACCTAGATCAATCTATGTGCTTTCAGTGTGACCGAGTTTGAGTGTTTTGGTCTGACCGAAAAGCAATAGAAGGTTTTGGAAGGCAGCCCTTGATGGATTGGTGGCTCCGAGTGCTCCTCACCCGGAGGGTCCAAAAAGGAACTTGTTTAATTTTTGTGATATATCATGAATAGAGTTTGAGACAATAAGAGCATAGACAGCTAGAGGAGATCTTAGGCATTCTTGTACATCCACTTGGCCAGTAAAAACCAAGACAATCAAAACAACAAATGGATGTCCTCGAATGGAGAAAATATGCAACCAACATGCTCACACAATAAGATAGCAAATGAAAATTGTGTCAAAGCATGCACAATCAATTCTAGCATCTATCAAGCAATTGGCGATGACTAGGGCATCTATATATGAGTATATTGACTTAGGAGTCAAATGAGAAAATTTGATCACAGGTCATACTCGTCGTCTAAGCATGAGTGGCGTTACCACTTTTACATAAAGCATTAATGTGTTCACACCATTAGAGTTTCTTTAGCTCAATTTTTAGAGCAAAGCTCCCCTTAGATGTGATATCCCCCCTAAGAGTGATGAACTAACCTTGGGTTTTGTCGATGATGACTTCATGTAGATAGTGAAGATGTTGATGCTCGATGTTGATGTAGATCATTTGGAGCAGTCCATTGGGGTGTTGCCCTTTCAATACCTGCATGGGTTAGTCCAACAAGGAACATACAAGGATATCCATAGACTTAGAGTGAATTGCACATATTATGGTGTCCATGAAAGCAGTAGTTCCTTGTCCCTTGTCTTACCAACAAGAGGGTTTGTGCAAGCTATGGAAGTTGATTGCACAAGTCCTTGCCAAAATAAATATGAGTGAAGTATGTTGGCAGAGTCACCCTCAAGAACACTCTAGTTCTTCTTCTTTGAGACCCACATCAACTTGATGGGAATCCTTGGAGTTGTAGTTGTACTTGATGAAGTAGAGCTTGATGTAGTCTTCAGAACCCACTTGACCATGGTCTTAGGAGCTTCTTGAAATGAGTCTATCTCTTCTTGAAGCTTGTCTTTGCCTTTTAGCTTCTGGTCTTGTGGTGGAAGATCATCTTGAGCTTCTGTTCCCTCAAAATAAGTGGGGTCATACTTCTCTTGTTGAGGAACAAACTTCGTCTTGGGGTATTGATCTTCTTCCCATTCAACTCCATTGGCATTGAACTTTTGTTCAAAACCAACACCTTGATTCTTTCGGTGCCTTCCTTGCTTGCATACAATTGCCTCAAATTTCTTACTCCCGACAAGGCTCTTGTAAACACCTTTCTCTATAATCCCCTTCAATAAGCTATTTTCTTGCTCAAGTGTAACTAGCCTAAGAGAATCATTAGTGGAATCAAGATAACTAATAGAAACAACAATATTGGATTTAGCATGGTTATTATTACTACTAGAAGAGGAATCTTTCTTGCTCTTGTTGCTAGATTTTACTTGCGGCATATAAGTTGATAAGAGGAGACGTTTGGCAATGTAAGAAGAACTCTTCTTTCAAATATCATGATTGATAGCTTTATAAACTCATGAGCTTGCTCTAAATTTAGCTTCTCGAACCATAGCTTCTCATGAGTCCTTAGGAGCTCTCTATGATCATCTTTAGTTGTTTCATGAGCTAACTTAAGAGTGTTTAATTCTTTAGTCAAACACTCAATCTCCTTCTTACCATTGTCATTCATTTCATCTTGATTAGCATGATTACTAGCAAGTTCATTATAGTTTTTATCACTAGTTTTGTCAACAAGTAAATCATCATCACCAAGCAAATCATCTTCATCACTATCAAAATCAAGATACTCGGGGTGTGATACCTTGGGGCCTTTTTCCATGAAGCATCTTCCAGTTCCTTCATTTGGTGAATCAAATATGTCGTGGGAGTTGGGTGACGCTACTGCAAGACCGACAACACGTTCATCTTGAGTATAGCCGGAGTCGGAGTGAAAGCTTCTCTCAGAGTAGTTGCCAGAGTCGGAACCGGATACCCATTCACCAACGTGAGTTTGATGTCGTCGTCTTGTGTAGCTCTTTGATGACTTGTCCTTCCTTTTCGAATCCTTGCTTCCTTGAGAGGTTCTTCGTTCATAACAATCATCTCTACTCCTTCTATCTCTTGGAGGTGATTCATCTCTTCTACTTCTCCTTTTTGGTGAGTCTTGTCTTTTCTTGTAGGGATCCATACACTTGTTGGAGTAGTTTTCGGGTCTTCCACAGTTGTAGCAATTACGGTCACGACTAGAAGATCTTTTGTCATTGTACGTCCTTGAATTGGAGCTTCTCTCTTTGCTTGTACTCTTGTAGAACTTGTTGGAGTTCTTCACCATTAAGCTCAATTCTTCATTGGAGACTTGCTTTTCACTTGATGTTGTAGGAGCATCACTTGAAGCTTTGTAAGCACCACTAGACTTGTTGTGAAGCTCTTCTTTATCCTTGAGTGACATCTCATGAGCAATGATTCTACCAATAACTTCTGTGGGCTTGAGATCTTTGTAATGGGCATCATTTGGATCAATGTGCACACAGTATCATATTTTCCATCCAAGGCACTAAGGATCTTCTTGATGATGAATTTGTCGGTCATCTCTTCACTTCCTAAGCCGGCAATCTCATTTGTGATGAGAGCAAGCCTATAGTACATTTAGGCAACTCGTTCACCATCCTTCATCTTGAACTTGTCAAGTTGACTTTGAACCACATCCAATTTGGATTCCTTGAAGGACTAGGTACCTTCATGCATATCAACCAAAGTATCCTAAATATCCTCTGCATTCTCAAGGCGGCTGATTTTGTTGAATTCCTTGAGGCACAATCCATTTAAGAGAATATCACAAGCTTGAGCATTGTATTGCAACGTCTTCGATTTTTCTGCGGTCGCTTCACGGTCCGGTTCTTTACCATCCTCGAAGAAAACATCTTGCAAGCCAACATGCACAACAACCCAAATGGTGGGGTTATGACCAAGAATATGCATTTTCATCTTCTGCTTCCAACTAGCAAAATTTGTACCATCAAAATAAGGATATCTGCGGTGATAGTTACCCTTGCTAGATGCCATAATCTCCTAGGTTGTGAAACCAAGGCTATGGAAATCAAGTCTAATGGAGAGAAAAGCTTTTATACCACTTGTAGGATTGAAAGTAGGTCTAGAGTGGGGTGATTGGACTACTTGACCAAATAAAAATCTTTCCTTTTCCCAATTTTAGTTGTGGGCAGATTTTAGCAATAATCACAAGTCAAGCAATCATGTTACACATGCAATTCTAAGAGTATAGCAGCGGAATGTAAAACATTGCATATGAAGGTAAAGCAAAAGGTTTGGAGAAGGCAAACACAATGCAGACATGGAGATTTTTGGCGTGGTTCCGATAGGTGGTGCTATCGTACGTCCATGTTGATGGAGATTTCAACCCACGAAGGGTAACGGTTGCGTGAGTCCACGGAGGGCTCCACCCATGAAGGGTCCACAAAGAAGCAACCTTGTCTATCCCACCATGGCCATCATCCATGAAGGACTTGCCTCACTCGGGTAGATCTTCATGAATTAGGAGAGCTCCTTGCCCTTACAAACTTCTTGGTTCAACTCCACATCATGACGGAGGCTCTCAAGCGACACCTAACCAATCTAGGAGACACCACTCTCCAAAAGGTAATAGACGGTGTGTTGATGATGAACGACTTGCTCTTGTAATTCAAATGATAGTCTCCCCAACACTCAACCCTCTCTCACAGATTTGACTATGGTTGAAGAGGGATTTGAGTGGAAAGCAACTTGGGGAAGGCTAGAAATCAAGGTTCAAATGGTAGAAATGGAATCTCTTGATCTCAACACAAGATTAGGTGGTTCTCTCCCAGAAAATGAATGGTGGAAGTGTAGGCACATTCTAATGGCTCTCTCTCAAATGGAGATGGGGGTGAATGGTATATATAGCCTCCACACAAAATCCAATCATTACACACATTTGACTCATCTCGGTGGCACCGATTAGTTAAACTCGGTGGCATTGATCTGTTCAAAATATGAACGTTGGAATCTTGGTGGGACCCACTGGAATAACTCGGTGGGACCGATGTGCTAGGGCTTAGGGTAAACCTTGTTTCGGTGGCTCTGATTGCATCAAATCGGTGGGACCAAAGTGAAGTAATAAGGCAACTGAGAGTTGGCAAGCCATCTCGGTGAAACCAATTGCAATTCTCGATGAGACCAAAATAATTACAACGAGTAATAGAGAGTTAGCAAGGCCATCTCGACGGGACCAAGATTCGTATCGGTGTGATTGAATTGTTAGGGTTTCTAGCAGTGTCTATGTCAAATGAACTCGGTTGCTCCAGGTAGAAAGAATCAGTGGGGCCGAGTTGGAGTTTAGGGTTTTTACATATTTGGATGCAAAAAGTGGCTGAGGGTTTTGGAGCAATATCACTAAGCACTTTGAGCAAGTAGACCATGAAGCAACACCTCATCCCCTTTTAATAGTATTCGCTTTCCTATGGATTCAATGTGATCTTGGATCACTAAAATAGAAATGACGAGTCTTGAGCTTTTTGCCAAACTTTGTCCTTAGCATTCTGAGGGGTCCACATCTCTGTCTCATGCCATGCCAATCATTGAATGTCCTGAAATATTTATCTTGAATGGATATTAGTTCAATGAGATATATGTTTTTATGAATTACCAAAACCACCACAGGCATTAGTTGCACTCTCACCTTGCAAATTCCTTTGTGCAAAATTTTCCTTTCCTGAATAGGCTCGAACCCCCAGCGGTGTGCTTTGATTTATATGTTGAACATCATCAGATAACGCTTTCGGAATTTCATGAGATATATTTGATTCCCTGATACGTCTCCAACGTATCTATAACTTTTTATTGTTCCATGCTATTATATTATCCATCTAGGATGTTTTATATGCATTTATATGCTATTTTATATGATTTTTGAGACTAACCAATTAACCTATAGCCCAGTGTCAGTTTTTGTTTTTTACTTGTTTTTGAGTATTGCAGAAAAGGAAAACCAAACGGAGTCCAATTGACCTGAAATTTGACAAAGATTTGGGACCAGAAGAAGCCCACGGATCATCGGAGATGGGCCAGAAGAGTCCCGAGGCACCCACGAGGGTGGGGCCATGCCCTACCCCCCTGGGCGTGCCCGCCTACCTTGTGGCCGCCTCGGAGACCCCCCCTGACTTGTTCCCGATGCCAAATCCTCCTATATATATACAGAAATCCCCAGAACATAAACTAGATCGGGAGTTCCGCTGCCGCAAGCCTCTGTAGCCACCAAAAACCAATCTAGACCCATTCGGGCACCCTGCCGGAGGGGGGCGATCCCTCTCCGGTGGCCATCTTCATCATCCCGGCGCTCTCCATGATGAGGAGGGAGTAGTTCACCCTCGAGGCTAAGGGTATGTACTAGTAGCTATGTGTTTGATCTCTCTCTCTCGTGTTCTTGAGGTGGTACGATCTTGATGTATCGCGAGCTTTGCTATTATAGTTGGATCTTATGATGTTTCTCCCCCTCTACTCTCTTGTAATGGATTGACTTTTCCCTTTGAATTATCTTATCGGATTGAGTCTTTAAGGATTTGAGAACACTTTATGTATGTCTTGCATGTGCTTATCTATGGTGACAATGGGATATCACGTGATCTACTTGATGCATAGGGGTCCGCACACGTTTTCGTCTTGACTCTCCGGTAGAAACTTTGGGGCACTCTTTGAAGTACTTTGGGTTGGTTTGTATAGATGAATCTGAGATTGTGTGATGCATATCATATAATCATACCCATGGATACTTGAGGTGACATTGGAGTATCTAGGTGACATTAGGGTTTTGGTTGATTTGTGTCTTAAGGTGTTATTCTAGTACGAACTCTTGAATAGATCGATCGGAAAGAATAACTTTGAGGTGGTTTCATACCCTACCATAATCTCTTCGTTTGTTCTCCGCTATTAGTGACTTTGGAGTGACTCTTTGTTGCATGTTGAGGGATAGTTATATGATCCATTTATATTATTATTGTTGAGAGAACTTGCACTAGTGAAAGTATGAACCCTAGGCCTTGTTTCCTAGCATTGCAATACTTTTTACGCTCACTTTTATCATTAGTTATCTTGCTGTTTTTATATTTGCAGATTACAAAAACCTATATATACCATCCATATTGCACTTGTATCACCATCTCTTCACCGAACTAGTGCACCTATACAATTTACCATTGTATTGGGTGTGTTGGGGACACAAGAAACTCTTTGTTATTTGGTTGCAGGGTTGCTTGAGAGAGACCATGTTCATCATACGCCTCCCATGGATTGATAAACCTTAGGTCATCCACTTGAGGGAAATATGCTACTGTCCTACAAACCTCTGCACTTGGAGGCCCAACAACGTCTACAATAAGAAGGTTGCATAGTAGACATCAAGCACTTTCTGGTGTCGTTGCCGGGGAGGTGAGTGCTTGAAGGTATATCTTTAGATCTTGCAATCGAATCTTTTTGTTTCTTGTTTTATCACTAGTTTAGTCTATAAAATAAAACTACAAAAAAATGGAATTAAGGGTGCCTCATATGCTTCGTCTTTTTAATGTCTTTCGTGAAAATGATGGAAAGGAAAATTGTGCTCAAGTACTAGAAGAAGAATTACATAGAATGCTTGGCAGAAAAAATGTGAATGATGAGCATGATTGCAATGTTGTTAGTATGAATTCTTTGAATACCCATGATGCTAATGATATGCAAAGCCACAAGCTTGGGGATGCTATGTTTGATGAAGATGATATGTTTAGTCCCCCAAGTTTTGATGAGAAAATTTATTATGATGAAAGCATGCCTACTATCTATGATGATTATTGTGATGACTTGTATGCTATTAAGAATAATGATAACCATGAAACTTGTCATCATGATTTTATTTTTCAATTTGATTATGCCTCACATGATAATTATTTTGTTGAGTTTGCTCCCACTATTATTCATGAGAAGAAATTTTCTTAGTGGAGAGTAATAAAAATTCTATGCTTGTAGATCGTGAAAAGAATGCTTTATGTGATGGTTATATTGTTGAATTCATTCATGATGCTACTAAAAATTATTATGAGGGAGGAACATATACTTGTAGAAATTGCAATAATAACAAGTTTCCTCTCTATGTGCTTAAAGTTTTAAAGTTATGCTTGTTTTGCCTTCCTATGCTAGTTGATTATTGTTCCCATAAGTTGTTTGCTTACAAAATCCCTATGCATAGGAAGTGGGTTAGACTTAAATGTCCCAGTCATATTCTTCATGATGCTCTCTTTATGTTTCAATTCTTATCTTTTATGTGAACATCATTGAAATCATCATGCCTAGCTAGGGGCGTTAAACGTTAGCGCTTGTTGGGAGGCAAACCATTTTTTTGCATTTTTCTCCTGTTTAGTAATAAATAAATCATCTAGCCTCTGTTTATCTGTGGTTTTATGTTTTAATTAGTGTTTGTGCCAAGTAGAACCTTTGGGAAGACTTGGGTGAAGTCTTTGCGATCTTGCTGTAAAAAACAGAAACTTTTGCGCTCATGAGATTAGCTGCCATTTTTTTAATGGATAGTGCTATTAGGTTTATTCTTTTTGCAGTTGATAAATATACAAATTCCTCAGGTCCACCAATTTATTTCAGAATTTTTGGAGTTACATAAGTATTCGAATTATACAGATTACTACAGACTATTCTGTTTTTGACAGATTCTGTTTTCATTGTGTTGTTTGCTTATTTTGAAGAATCTATGAGTAGTATCGGAGGGTTTGAACCACAGAGAAGTTAGAATACAGTAGATAATACACCAATATGAATTTAGAATGAGTTCAGAACAGTACCTAAGTGGTGGTTTATTTTCTTATACTAACGGAGCTTACGAGTTTTCTGTTAAGTTTTGTGTTGTGGAGTTTTCAAGTTTTGGGTAAAGATTTGATGGACTATGGAATAAGGAGTGGCGAGAGCATAAGATTGGGGATGCCCAAGGCCCCCCAAGGTAATATTCAAGGACAACCAAGAGCCTAAGCTTGGGGATGCCCCGGAAGCCATCCCCTCTTTTGTCTTTGTTCATCGGTAATTTTACTTGGAGCTATATGTTTATTCACCACATGATATGTGTTTTGCTTGGAGCGTGATTTTATTTTCTTTTGTTTTGCTTGCTGTTTGAATAAAATACCAAGATCTGAAATTCTTAAATGTTATAGAGTCTTCACATAGTTGCATAATTATTCAACTACTCATTGATCTTCACTTATACCTTTCGGAGTAGCTTGTCATTTGCTCTAGTGCTTCACTTATATCTTTTTAGAGCACGATGGTAGTTTTATTTTGAAGAAATAGATGAACTCTCATGCTTCACTTATATTATTTTGAGAGTCTTAAACAGCATGGTAATTTGCTTGGGTTTTAAAATTTAGTCCTAATATGATAGGCATCCAAGAGGGATATAATAAAAACTCTCATATAAAGTGCATTGAATACTATGATAAGTTTGATTCCTTATGATTGTTTTGAGATATGAAGATGGTGATATTAGAGTCATGCTAGTGAGTAGTTGTGAATTCGAGAGATACTTGTGTTGAAGTTTGTGATTCCCGTAGCATGCACGTATGATGAACCGTTATGTGATGAAGTCGGAGCATGATTTATTTTTTGATTGTTTTCCTTATGAGTGGCGGTCGGGGACGAGCTATGGTCTTTTCCTACCAATCTATCCCCCTAGGATCATGCACATAGTAATTTGTTTTGATAACTAATAGATTTTTGCAATAAGTATGTGAGTTCTTTATGACTAATGTTGAGTCCCTGGATTATACGCACTCTCACCCTTCCACCATCGCTAGCCTCTCTAATACCGCGCACCTTTCGCCGGTATCATACACCCACCATATACCTTCCTCAAAAAAGCCACCATACCTACCTATTATGGCATTTCCATAGCCATTCCGAGATATATTGCCATGCAACTTTCCACCATTCCGTTTATTATGACACGCTCCAGCATTGTCATATTGCTTTGCATGATCATGTAGTTGACATCGAATTTGTGGCAAAGCCACCTTCATAATGATTTCATACATGTCACTCTTGATTCATTGCACATCCCGGTACACCGCCAGAGGCATTCATATATATCGAGTTGTAATTCTTGAGTTGTAAGTAAATAAAAGTGTGATGGTCATCATTATTAGAGCATTGTCCCATGTGAGGAAAGGATGATGGAGACTATGATTCCCCACAAGTCAGGATGAGACTCCGGACGAAAAAAAAAGAGAAAAAAGAGGCCATAAGAAAAGGGAGAAGGCCCAAAAAAAGAGAAAACAAAAAAATGAGAAAAAAGAGAGATGGGGCAATGCTACTATCCTTTTACCACACTTGTGCTTCAAAAGTAGCACCATGATCTTCATGATAGAGAGTCTCCTATGTTGTCACTTTCATATACTAGTGGGAATATTTCATTATAGAACTTGGCTTGTATATTCCAATGATGGGCTTCCTCAAAATGCCCTAGGTCTTCGTGACCAAGCGAGTTGGATGCACACCCACTTAGTTTCCTTTTGAGCTTTCACACACTTATAGCTCTAGTGCATCCGTTGCATGGCAATCCCTACTCACTCACATTGATATCTATTGACGGGCATCTCCATAGCCCGTTGATACGCCTAGTTGATGTGACACTATCTTCTCCTTTTTGTCTTCTCCACAACCACCATTCTATTCCACCTATAGTGCTATGTCCATGGCTCACGTTCATGTATTGCGTGAAGATTGAAAAATTTTGAGAACATCAAAAGTATGAAACAATTGCTTGGCTTGTCATCGGGATTGTGCATGATTTAAATAGTTTGTGTGATGAAGATAGAGCATAGCCATACTATATGATTTTGTAGGGATAGCTTCCTTTGGCCATTTATTTTGAGAAGACATGATTGCTTTGTTAGTATGCTTGAAGTATTATTGTTTTCATTTCAATATTAAACAATTGTCTTGAATCTTATGGATCTGAATATTCTTGCCACAATAGAGAAGATTACATTGATAAATATGTTAGGTAGCATTCCACATCAAACATTTTGTTTTTATCATTTACATACTCGAGGACGAGCAAGAATTAAGCTTGGGGATGCTTGATACGTCTCCAACGTATCTATAATTTTTGATTGTTCCATGCTATTATATTATCCATCTAGGATGTCTTATATGCATTTATATGCTATTTTATATGATTTTTGGGACTAACCCAATAACCTAGAGCCCAGTGCCAGTTTCTGTTTTTTTCCTTGTTTTTGAGTATTGCGGAAAAGGAAAACCAAACGGAGTCCAATTGACCTGAAATTTGACACTACTAGAAAAAGGGCTATAGATGGGATTGACACTAATGGCGCACCAGAGAGTAGGTGCGCCATTAGTATATACTAATGGCGCACCACCTTCTGATACGCCATTAGAGTTGAAACTACTAATGGCGCACCAGGCAAAGAGTGCGCCATTAGTATCAATTTTTTTTTGAACTAGCGTGCCTGTCCAAACATACTAATGGCGCATCCAGATAAAGTGCGCCATTAGTACTTGTAACTACTAATGGCGCACCAGGAAAAGGGTGCGCCATTAGTACCAAATTTTTTTTTGAACTAGTGCGCCTGTCCAAACATACTAATGGCGCATCCAGACGTAATGCGCCATTAGTATTAAAAATTTTTTTAACTAGTGCGCCTGTCCAAACATACTAATGGCGCATCAGGATAAAGTGCGCCATTAGTAGTTTAATCTAGTAATGGCGCACTGCGGATCCGTGCGCCATTAGTATTTTTTTTTGCAAAACTACTAATGGCGCACCGCCAGAAGGTGCGCCATTAGTTACCTGGATTACTAATGGCGCATTTAGTGCTGGTGCGCCATTAGTAAGTGGGCAGCAACAAGATATTTTGGACAGCCCTCTCCTACCCACACTCACTTTCTCCCCACTTCATTCTCTCCACCTCCTCCTTGTCTCGGGTGCCTCCTCTTTTTCACCTCATTTCCACCATAGATTCATTCAAATTAAGTGGTTAAATTACCTTGTTTTAATAGGTAAGTAAGGGGGGAAGCTATATTTATGTTGTTCTCCCTACAACAATGTGCACATGCACTTTTTACGGCCTAGCTAGATCTATGTATGTTCGTGGTGTTGCATATGTCTGTGGTGTTGCAAATGTGTTTGTGTTTGGAGGTGTACCGGTATTTGAAATGCGATAGTTGCCAATATTTGGCCGGAATGTTGATTCATTTCCGTTTCGGCGAGAATTTTGGCATTAAGCATTCTTTTTGGTCCTATTTTTAGGGAAAGTCATGCCAAATTTTTGTTTGGTTCTAAAATATCGTTTTGCTCTACCCCACAGGCGACCATGGTCCGCACGATGACCGAAGGCATCGTGAATAGGTTTTTGAGGTCCGCGAAGGCCGAGATGCTTCAAAAGAACGAGACGGAGATAAGATGTCCGTGTCGAAGATGCAAGCTGAAGAGCCTTATTGCGGACCCGGATTCCGGGCAGGTGTGGGACCACCTGCTCTTGCGTGGTTTCATGGATGGCTATCGGTGGCAAGGTGATGAAGATGACTACGAATTCGTCCATGGGGGCCGGGCAAGAAATGAGGAAGGACAGCAAGACAACCACCGCGGCTCGGATGGGCGAGAAGACGAAGAATCCCCAGGAGATGATCACGACGGTGATGCCGTACACAGTCATCATGTAGAAGATGCAGGACATGATGATGAGGAAGATGCCGGAGCAGGCGACGGGCATGATCATGAAGATGATGATGCCGGCGGAGTAGACGACGCTGGACCATCGATGGGCTGGGTGCAGGACCCTCATATTCAAGAGCTGCTTCTCAAGCAGACGGATAACGCCAGAGCTGCCGATCGAGAGAAAGCCAAGATGGATCAACTTGAGTTAGACGCGGTTACTCCATTGTATGAAGGATGCAGGCCCGAGGATACCCGCCTGAAAGTAACGCTCATGGCTCTGGAGATGAAGGTAAAACACAAAATGACCGATGCATGCTTCGACGAGAACATGTCATTCTGGCACGAACGTCTTCCCAAGGGGAACAAGTGCTCGACCAGTTTGGAGGAGGCGAAGAAAATCGTGTGTCCTCTCAATTTACCGCACGTGAAATACCATGTGTGCATCAACAATTGCAACATTTATCGGGACGAGCACGCAGAGTCTACCATATGTCCGGTGTGCGGCGTCACTCGATACAAGAAGAGGAAGAAAGCTCCTCGAAAAGTGGTGTGGTACTTTCCAATCACTCCTCGTCTGCAGCGCTATTTCGTGGACCCTAAGGTAGCAAAGCTCCTGCGTTGGCACGCGGATAGGGAGGAGAAGAAGCGAGAAGATGACGCAAATGATCCGGAGATAGATAAAAAGACAAGATGCTGAGTCACCCTAAGGATGCGAGCCAGTGGCAAGCGTTGAACTTCGAAGACTCGGAATTTGGGAACGATCCAAGGAACATCGTGCTGAGCGCGAGCACCGATGGAGTCAACCCGTTTGGCAGCCAGAGAAGCACACATAGCACCTGGCCTGTGTTTGTGTGGATGTACAACCTTCCCCCCTGGTTGTGCATGAAGAGGAAGTACATTCACATGAGTATGCTAATTGAAGGGCCGAAACAACTAGGGAACGACATCAATCTGTATCTGGGGCTGCTGAAAGAGGAGCTTGACACGCTGTGGAAAACGCCAGCCAATACGTGGGACACCACAGAGAAAGAGTATTTCCCTATGAGAGCCGCACTGCTCACGATGGTGCACGACTATCTCGGTTACGGATATCTCGCGGGGCAGGTAGTCCACGGATTTTCTGGATGCGTAAGGTGCATGGATGACACAACGTATCGCCAGCTAGATAGAGATCCCGGGTCTTCGAAAACCGTGTTCATGGGACATCGAAGGTGGCTTCGCGACGATGACCCGTGGAGGAAACGCAAGGATCTGTTCGATGGTGAAACCGAACCCCGAAAACGCCCGTGTACGAGGAGCGGCGAGGAAATAGATAAGCTGTTGAAAAATTGGAAAGACTGCCCACTGCCGGGAAAGAAGCAAAAGGCGCCAGAGCCGGGAAAGAAGCGACAGGCGCCAGAGCCGCTGCTGAAGGTATGGAAAACGAGGTCTGTTTTTTGGGACTTGCCGTACTGGAAGATCCACCGTGTGCCTCACAGCCTTGATGTCATGCATATCACGAAGAACGTGTGCGAGAGTCTGCTTGGTACCCTGCTCAACATGCCAGAGAGGACCAAAGATGGGCCGAAAGCAAGGGAAGACTTGAAATCAATGGGCATCAGGCAGGAGCTTCACGCTAATGATGATGATGATGATGATGATGATGATGACGATGATGATGATGAGGCGAAGCAGGACACAGAAAGTCGTCGCAAAGGCAAAAAGGCCAAGAAGACCGGAAATGACTACCCTCCCACGTGCTTCACTCTAAGTCAGGAGGAGATCGAGTAGTTTTTCACCTGCCTCCTAGGAGTAAAACTTCCTTACGGTTACGCGGGGAAGATAAGCAGATACCTAGACCCAGCGAAGCAGAAGTTCAGCGGGATGAAGTCTCACGACTGTCACGTGCTGATGACACAGATACTTCCAGTTGCAATCCGCGGGATCATGGACACGCACGTCCGTGAAATGCTATTTGGCCTATGCAACTTCTTCGACGTCATCTCTCGGAAGTCGATTGGCGTGAGGCAACTCAGAAGGCTACAGGAAGAGATCGTGGTCATACTATGCGAGCTTGAGATGTACTTCCCGCCCGCATTCTTCGACGTTATGGTGCATCTGCTGGTCCATATAGTGGAGGATATCATCCAACTCAGGACGACGTTCCTGCACAGCATGATGCCGTTCGAAAGTTGAACCTAAGCAATTTCATACGCTTGACAAAGTTGATGCTTTGTTCTTTTGCTCTGCTCTGCTCTTGCTCTGCATGTGCTTCTCAGTTTGCTAGCTATATCTCTAGGTTCTTGATTGGCTTCACTAGTTGATTGGTTGTTTGCATTGTCTGTTTGTGCTACTTTCCCCCGAGCACCCATGATCTATAGTTTTTGTTACAGACAGAGAGTTGGTCCACTAGTTATGTAGTTTTTAGGAAAATGCTAGTAACTTGTGCTTTCATATCCTAGTTATGTAGTTTTTAGGCAAATGCTAGTAACTTGTGCTTTCATATCTCTGTATTGGTTCAGTAGGTGTTTCCTTTATTTTGTCAGTGTTAGATCATCTAACTGAATTTGTGTGTACAAGCTCTGCAGTGCAGATGTATTTTAGTGTAAGCTCAGCAATTTTCAGTGTAGCCCTCATGCTTCTTATATGTAATTACAGTATAAAACTTCCCCTAATAACAATGTAAATTTTCCCATAATTTTTGTTACACTGAAAATAAGGCAATTAACTAGCTACTTACTTTTTTTGCCCATTGGCATTTGACTTTGTATGGAACCTGAAGTTGTATACCAACTTATCAGATTTATTGTGCTTCTTTGCCACATTTACAGCTACCATGTTGTTTTGATACAGAAACAGTTTGGTAGCTGTCCGTGAACAATGTGGTAGCTGGTACAGTTACCAGGTCTTTTTTTAATTGAACCAAACTGGTACAGTTACCAGGTCAGATGATGCTTAGACTAGGAAGATTGCTGCTAGATGTTAATTTGCTGGTACTAGCTACAATTTGGCACTGAAAAGCAAAAGCAAAAGCCCTTGAGTTTGCTGATATATATTTTTCCATGTTGTGATGGAGGCCTTTTTTGCCTTGTCCACCCGAGAGGCCCTTGAGTTTGCTGGAATGTCGATTAACTTCCGTTCCGGCAAATTCGGGTACTCCATATGTCCTATTTTCAGCAAAGGTCATGCTGAAATTTTCCGTGAATTTTAGCATGACTTTGCTAAAAATAGGACATATGGGGTACTTGTGACTAATGCATGGTCCGGGGTATCTTAGTAGTTAATTAAGTAGGATCAAGTGCCCCTTTATTCAAGCTGCATTAAACCATAGGCGTGCCTCGGTGTCGAAAAACCCTCAATGATAAAAGCTTAGATTTTAGGATGCCTCGGTGTCGACAAACCCTAAATGATGAGACCATGATCTTGTTCGTTGACAATAACCAACTTTTTGACCAAACTTTGTTTCTATTTAGAGAGAAACATGGCCCAGAACGATGAGGCCGGGGGTTCGGGCGGCAAGGCATTCTGGGAGCTGTCCCGAGAGATGGAGGAACAACCTCACTTGTATGAGGACGCCGCCTTCCCCACTGATCCTGAGACCACTGATGGTACCGCCGAGGATGACCCCACTGATGCCACCACTGATGGTGCCGCCGAGGATGCCACCAATGATGATGGTAGCGCACGCACAGATGGCAGCCAACAGAAGAGGCAACGGAAGGACCGGCGCCCGACCGTGCTCCGCACCCTCAAGGAGGAAGTTACTGAAGTGGACTCCGACGGGAATCCAACGACGCCCGAACGAATAGTCAAGGGGTACTCGCTTCAGCTCGGGTGCATTCTACGGAGCACCGTCTCGATCAACACCGAGAACCTGAGGCATCCTGACTGAGGGAATTTGCGCAACCTCCTCTTCACGAAGCTGCACGAACGATACAAGTTCCCCGCTGCTTTTGAAAACACAAGCCTCAAAGGGAATAAAGTGAACAATGCTGCCCTCACGAAGATGAGCAAGGCCCTGTCTACTTGGAAAAGCAATGTGAAGAGAATGATCGAGAAAGGTGAGAGTTATGAGAAGATCAAGGAGAAAAATCCTTCGATCACCGAAGATGACTACAACGACTTCAAGATCAATTGCTCGAGCACCGCAAACTCCCAATCAAGTCAGTGGGGGAAAGAAATGCGGGAGCTGAACTTAGGGGAACACAAACTTGGTCCCGGCGGTTACAGAGTGGCGGAGCCTATATGGGACAAGGAGGACGCGGAGCGTGCCGAGCAAGGCCTACCGCCCCGCTTCGAGAAATACAGCGGTAACAAGCAGACTAGGAACTATGTCAGGGCCCGATACAAGGAGGACCCGATAACAAAGGAGCTTACCACGGATCCGAAGACCAGGGCGCTTGAGCTTGTTCTGGTAAGGAATACACCCCCGCGTAATTAGCTCCATATGGTTGCATTCTAATTAATGAAGCCAAATTTCTAAATGGTTCACATTCCTTCCGCAGGCGACTGAAAGCAGTAGCGCGGGGTCGACTACGAGCAACCCTTGGGACACCACTCTAAATAGGGCGTTGAATGTAATGAAGAACAAGGATAAGCTCAGTAAGCCGACGTCAGCTGGTCGTGTGGCCGGCAAAGGCTTGTCCACAAAATGGGGGTCATACTATACCGCTGGTGTGCGGAAGGAGAAAAAGACCAGCTCGGAAAGCCAGGCGCGTGAGGTTCAAGAACTCAAGGCACAGGTGGCGCGGATTCCGGAGATTGTCCAAGAGCAAGTGGAACAACGACTCGGAGCGACGATCACCGCCATTGTGCCTACCTTGATCCAGGGGTTGAGTATGTGGATTGCGGGCGGCCAACAGGGGCCGCCCCCAATTCCTAGCTTCACGGCCAGCAACTCGCAGAATGCGATGGCGGGGCCATTGGTGTCTCCGGTGGAGGCGGCATTGGTGTCTCCGACGCCGGCACGGGAGCTTAATGCACCCGGGTGTAAGCCGGCCGGCACCTCTGCAGCAAGCGGCCCCTCCGTCAACTGCACGCCCGCCGTTGGCGGTGCCTCGACATTAGCCGAGCTCGACGCCATCATCACGGTAACTAATTAAGCCTCTCTCGGCCGAGGACTTCATCTCCTTGCCTTTGACTGGGCATCCCTGACACCCTACATGTTTTCGCAGGGCGCCGCCGACGTTCCGTGCACTCTCCTGCACTTCGTGAACAACGAGTTGGTCGATGTCGCCAAGGGCAAAATCGTTCAACCGGGCAACCCCTTGTTCCACAGTACCCAGATGCCACCCAACTTGTTTAGGGTTCAACTGGTTCGGGTGCTGCCAGGCTGCGACGAGTTGTTACCTCCGATTCGACCCGTCGGGGCCGACGATGATGATGTGATGACCCTTAGCGCCTGCCTGAGCTGGCCCCTGCTTTGGCCGAAGAGCCAGATTCGTTTGGGGGCGGGGGACACCACCCCAAAGACAACACCGCCAGTCGTGCCGGCGCCAAGTCGGCCCCATGGCAAGACCGCCGCAACGGTGCCGGACATCCCTATGCCACTGGATCCAAACATGCATATGGCACAGGATCAGAACGACTACGACGACGATACATTTGGCAACGTCGATCAGTACTTTGCCGAACATGGGTACGATGGCGACTTCATGGGGGCTCCTTCTCAAGAACCCAACCCAACAAAAGACGTGCGCGATCTAGCTGGTACCGCGGAGAAGCCAAGTTGCAACAGACGTCGTCTGCCGTTCAGCTCTCAGGAGACGCCTCCAGCTGCCGACTCCATCGAGCCTCAGATAGGCGAGGTGCGAAATATTATCAGCCCAAATACACTCAAGAAGGCGGTCTGTGAGCAGAACTCGGTCCCATTACAGGAGAAGAAGAAGGCACGCAAAAGAAAGACTAACAAGGGTGCGAGCCAGCCGGCACCGAGTACGATCCGTGCTCAGGACGGGCCACCTTCACCTGAGGATATCTCGAGGAGGGTGCATGTGGCGGGTAGGGCGATGCTACCGACAAATATGCTCAATGCTGCAACCGGTGCTATTCGGAGTCTGCATGACAGTGTTCTTTCTTTGGAGAAGCGGCGTCTCAGAGAGAAGGATGTGGCATACCCGGTTTTCGCGGCCAAGGTGCCAGAGGGCAAGGGCTTTGTGGATAACTCCATCGAGGGTATGATCGTCATGCGATTTGATGACATCCACGCTATGTTGAACCTTCATCCGCTGCACTACACCTTTGTTCGGCTATTTTCGCTGAGTATGGAGATGCGGATCATTCGCGACAAGACCCCGGACATCGTGATAGTTGACCCCTTCTACATGCGTGCCAAGATCTTGGGCAGCCCTGGGGACCGGCAAGTCGCGAGTTCTTACCTCGAAGGCGTCATTCTGGCAAACCAAGATAAGGATAACTTCCTCGTGCCTTACTTTCCCGAGTAAGTCCTCCCCTCAACCGCCCCGTAACATATGAATTCTTAGATTTCGATCGTTTTTCTTTTAACACTCCGTGTTTTCTGAAGTGACACACATTGCACGCTCATCCTCCTAAGCCCCAAATATTCCATGGCCACGTATTTCGACCCGGACCGTCGGTCGAACATAGACTACACAAATGTCAAGAAGGTTCTTGATGATGTTCTCCCCGGCTACGTCAAATCTGGAGGCACCTTCACCAGGCCTATTCGTAAGTACGGCAAGCACGTGTTCTCCCACAATACGACGTTCTGCTGCGTTAAGCAACCGCCTGGCGGTCAGAAGGGTGCCTACTACGCCATCCATCACATGCGGGCGATCGTACGGGACCATCATCAACTTCTGCTACCGAGTAGACTCAAAGATTGGGCCGCGAGCGTGTCGACAATCCAGGACGCGGACATCAGACAAGAATTCTTTCGCATACAGTTGGAGTTTGCAGAAATCATCCATCAAGATGTCCTTCGTACCTCGGGGCAGTTCTACCTCAGAAATCAACCGTCCAACAGTGACATCGACACAATGCTACAAATGCAGGCTGACAACGCCCGTTCTTTCATGACTCCCACGATAGACGGCGGCTTCATCCACGCTTCGGTCCCTTGAGTCGAGTCGAAAGCAGTGATGATGTGTCTAGTTCTGAAACATCGATTGGCTCATGTTGTAATTAAACTTTAATGAACTTGTAGTATGTCTCTTTGGTTTCGAGAGTCGTTCAACTTAGATGTAATCGATGCTATTAATGTCTTGCTTTTCTCTTTCGATCGTTCTGTTGCATACTTATATATTGCTTATGTATTGTCTGTGAATTGGTACTAACGTTTCGTTTGGCTAGTGCATAGCGATGCCGACGTATGTCGTGTACAAGGGTAAGGTTCCCGGAGTCTACGACGACTGGGAGGAGTGTCGGAGACAGGTTCACCGATTCAGCGGTAACAGTTACAAAGGGTACACCACTAGGCCCGAGGCGGAATCTAGATACGCCCGCTAT
Source organism: Triticum dicoccoides (assembly GCF_002162155.2). Lineage (NCBI taxonomy): Eukaryota > Viridiplantae > Streptophyta > Magnoliopsida > Poales > Poaceae > Triticum > Triticum dicoccoides. The sequence goes on from NC_041381.1 coordinate 163,816,269, forward strand.
CTAGCGGGAGAGGGGAGGGAGCATTGGAGGAACCTGATGAAGACGAGTTTCATCGTGATGATGCTCATCGTGATGACCGCAACTCTCTTTTATGTGATGGTAGTTTAGATGATCGATATCGACTTGTAATGTGAAGACAAACTCGCTACTCGCGGTCTCGAGACTTGTAATATAATGCTCTATCTTTGTTCGATCTTTTCAATTCGGAGACTAATATGATGAATTGTATTCGGAGACTAATATGATGAATTGTATTCAAATACTAATCTTCTATTGTATTCGATGAATCTGTTGTTGATGTGTGCTGTCTATATTTTGTCAAATTATACATTTTGTAACCTGTGCAAAAAACAGAAAATAAAAAATAAAAAAAACCTAATATTCATACTAATGGCGCATCACATGACAGTGCGCCATTAGTATGACAAAGCATACTAATGGCGCATCACTGAAGAGTGCGCCATTAGTATGCCGAGGTTACTAATGCCGCATCTTGCTGCCGTGCGCCATTAGTATGCCAGAGCACCTGGGTATACATGGCCCCTTGGAGGCATACTAATGGCGCACTTCTGTATACACTAATGGCGCATCAGTGGTGCGCCATTAGTATATCAGATACTAATGGCGCACCAGGGGGTGCGCCATTAGTAAAATATACTAATGGTGTGGTACTAATGGCGCACCAGGGGGTGCGCCATTAGTAAAATATACTAATGGCATGGTACTAATGGCGCACCGCTAATGCGCCATTAATGGCCAAATTAGGTGCGCCATTAGTAGGCCTTTTCCTAGTAGTGTGATGGAGATTATTTTTGGACCAGAAGAAGCCCACAAAACATCGGAGATGGGACAGAAGAGTCCCGAGGCAACCACGAGGGTGGGGAGCGCGCCCTACCCACCTAGGTGCGCCCCCTACCTCGTGGCCGCCTCGGAGACCCCCCTGAGTTGTTCCCGACCCCAAAACCTCTTATATATACAGAAACCCCCAGAACATAACTTAGATCAGGAGTTCCACCGCTGCAAGCCTTTGTAGCCACCGAAAACCAATCTAGACCCGTTCCGACACCCTGCCGGAGGGGGGATCCCTCTCCGGTGGCCATCTTCATCATCCCGGCGCTCTCCATGACAAGGAGGGAGTAGTTCACCCTCGGGGCTGAGGGTATGTACCAGCAGCTATGTGTTTGATCTCTCTCTCTCTCTCATGTTCTTGAGGTGGTACGATCTTGATGTATCGCGAGCTTTGCTATTATAGTTGGATCTTATGATGTTTCTCCCCCTCTACTCTCTTGTAATGGATTGAGTTTTCCCTTTGAAGTTATCTTATCGGATTGAGTCTTTAAGGATTTGAGAACACTTGATGTATGTCTTGCATGTGCTTATCTGTGGTGACAATGGGATATCACGTGATCTACTTGATGTATGTTTTGGTGATCAACTTGCGGGTTCTGTGACCTCATGAACTTATGCATAGGGGTTGGCACACGTTTTCGTCTTGACTCTCTGGTAGAAACTTTGGGGCACTCTTTGAAGTACTTTGTGGTTGTTTGAATAGATGAATCTAAGATTGTGTGATGCATATCATATAATCATACTCATGGATACCTGAGGTGACATTGGAGTATCTAGGTGACATTAGGGTTTTGGTTGATTTGTGTCTTAAGGTGTTATTCTAGTACAAACTCTTGACTAGATCGATTGGAAAGAATAACTTTGAGGTGGTTTCGTACCCTACCATAATCTCTTCGTTTGTTCTCTGCTATTAGTGACTTTGTAGTGACTCTTTGTTGCATGTTGAGGGATAGTTATATGATCCAGTTATGTTATTATTGTTGAGAGAACTTGCACTAGTGAAAGTATGAACCCTAGGCCTTGTTTCCTGGCATTTCAATACCGTTTACACTCAGTTTTATCATTAGTCATCTTGCTGTTTTTTATATTTTAAGATTAAAGAAACCTATATCTACCATCCATATTGCACTTGTATCACCATCTCTTCGCCGAACTAGTGCACCTATACAATTTACCATTGTATTGGGTGTGTTGGGGACACAAGAGACTCTTTGTTATTTGGTTGCAGGGTTGCTTGAGATAGACCATCTTCATCCTACGCCTCCCACGGATTGATAAACCTTAGGTCATCCACTTGAGGGAAATTTGCTACTGTCCAACAAACCTCTGCACTTGGAGGCCCAACAACGTCTAGAAGAAGAAGGTTGCATAGTAGACATCATTCCCTTTGATGGGGATATAAGAGAGCCTTGGCCGGAGGAGTTTGAGGGATTCCTCCACACTTTAACTATGGGTGAGGAAATGGGCGTGTCGCATGCCTGAGCCACGAGCTTACAATTTCCTGATGTGCACTACTTTGCTTTATTCATAGGGAAATTCTTGATTGCTAGAGAGCAAGGTGGCGCACATGCGTGCATGACCTCGCCATTTTATGCCGCGCACTTCCTAATGACAACACTTTTAACCATGGCGCTATCATTGCATGCCACCTGCACACTAATAGGACTAAGGGTAAAATTCACGGTGGTATTTATGCTACTCGCCCAGCGAGATGTTTTAATTTTCAGATATGCCCTCATGATTACTCATTGCTTAGAGCTTACCTAGATCACCAGTCGATGGAGAACCACCACTTTATTGATGCTCCTGAGCATCCTCACCACATTCATTATAACTTGGTTTTTAGTGAGGAGACGCGTGATATTATTTTGTTGGATGCACCTGCTTTGGTCGACTCTCATGCCAGGAGTGGATACAACATCCTACTAGAGGACATTGTTGATTACTAGAACACATTGGTAGTGGCAGGGGATGATGTCTAGGAGTGGGACGCTCAGCTGCCGCCGCCTCAGCACTTCGACAAGAGACCAGATGGCTATAATGGATGGGGGTTATCAAGCTAGGCAAAATCCTAAGCTTGGGGGAGTACGTATTTCCCACCGACATTATATTCATGTTCGCACACTTCATTCCAGTTGTCGGTGTTCATCCCCATTCATTGTATAATCCATGTTAGTTTTATTTACTCGCTTTCTTCTTGTGTGTTTGCAAAACTTTGATAAACTCCAAAAATATATCTCGCTTCTTTTCGGTTTTTCTTCGTAGTTTAATTAGTTGTAGTTAAAAGAAAACCCAAAAGTATTACCCATTTCTTATTTTGCTTGTTGGGAGCTTTCCCGTGTAAATAGGTTTTTCTTGTTTTTTGTTTTTGTTCATTATTCTTGCTTCCTTCAACAAAAATTAAAAACTCCAAAAATATTGCGGTGTGTCTCTCTGAAATTATTTTCTTTTGTTGAGTCATTGTGAGGTGAAGACCACGATAAAAATGTTGAGTGGCTATCATATGCATTATTGTTGATCTGACAAAGACCCCAAAACCTTGTCTTCTTCTATGAATAAAATGTTTGCAGATTCCAGCTTAGTCCATGGCACTATTGCACTATTATTATTTTCATATCATTCGGTCATGCAAGTAAAAGGAAATAATGATGATACTTGATGAAGTGACTGACGAAAGGAAAAGCGGGTACGAACTGAACTTGTTTTTGTTTTTCTAAATATGTTTAACTCAGTATCCATGATTCAACATATTATGATTAAACAATTTTATGATGACAATTACAGATTATAGTTGTTGATGCCATGCGTAAGTAGCTAGAAGTGGATAATTATTCATCTTGGGTGTCAACATGCATTAAAATGATTGTGATGTAGTATCATGATATGGTATCCTCCTCTGATTGTTTGAAGTGGCTTGACTTGGCACATGTTCACGCATGTAGTTGATTCAAAACCAACATAGCCTCCACGATATTTATGTTCATGGTGTTTATATCCTACTCATGCTAGTATTTAATGTTGATTATTCATAATGCATGATTATGACCGTTTTTGCTCTCTAATTGATCGCTTCTCAACCTATATGCTAGCCTTCGCCTGTACTAAGCGGGAATCCTTCTTGTGCATCAAAATCCTTAAACAAAGTTAATCCAGATGAGTCCGGTATATCTACCTATATGCGGCATTTCCGTCGTTCCAAGTAAATTTGCATGTGCCACCTCTAAATATTCAAATGAACATTTGTTTTGTGTGCCCGCACCACTCATGGAGCAATAGGGGGCTGTCAGTATCTTCCATGCTAAGCATGTTATTCTGATGATGATTGTTTATTCACTTGTCCTCGCACAAGAGGGGATGGTAATCGGGATGCCCAGTCCCATGATTAAAATTACAAAAATAATAAAAGAAAGTCCCCCGGACTGTTATTGGTATGGAGGGCACCCGAGGATTTGGCTAGCCATTGCTTGTGTTTGTTGGTGGAGGAGGAGTAAACTTTACATTTCTGCTTGGGAACCGCCGCTAATTTGTTTAGCATGGAAGATATTGAAAACTCTCGATCGTAACATTGACGGGAAAGGTATACCTCCCAAAATTATATTTATCTTTGATTTAAGCTCTGAGCTCAGGCAACTCTGCAAATCCCTGCTTTCCTCTAAGAAGGGCCTATATATTTACTTTTATGTTATTTTACTTTTATTTTTGTGTCATCACCTTCTCAATAGCACCAGTCCTGAGAGCACTATTGCCTTTCTCATGCATTGTGTATAGTTAGTGTTGTGTGCATCATGACTGGATCTCTTCTACCATGAATTACAATGTTTAGTCGTTGCTTGAACTTTGGAGGTGCTCTGCATTTAAGTTTTGCGGTCTCAAAAAGGGCTAGCGATATACCATTATTGTCATATTATATCATGATTATTTTGACAAAGTGTTAGCATTTGGGATATTTTATTATTGCTCGCTAGTTGATTATGCCATTGATATGGGTGAATATAATTTCTAAGAGTGTTCATTTGCATGGTTAGTTATAATATTTGCTGAAAACCTGGGTATTATTTAAGCATATATATAGATACAAGAACAAAAGAGTTCATAAAAGTTTTTTCTTTATCACTTTTAGTTTGTCAACTGGATTTCTTAAGGACAAGCAATAAGTTAAGCTTGGGGGAGTTGATACGTCTCCGTCGTATCTACTTTTCCAAACACTTTTGCTCTTGTTTTGAACTCTAATTTGCATGATTTAATGAAAATAACCCGGACTGACACTATTTTCAGCAGAACTACCATGGGGTTGTTTTTGTGCTGAAATAAAAGTTCTCGGAATTGGACGAAACTTTTTGGAGATATTTTATGGAATAAATAAAAAATACTGGAGCAAAGACCCACTGAGGGGGGCACCGTGTGCTCACGAGGCACCAGGGCGTGCCCACCCCCCTGGACGTGCCCTGGTGGCTTGTGGGGCCCACGTGGCTCCACTGACCCTAATCTCAAGTCTATAAATTCCTATTTCCCAAGAAAAAATAAGGAAGGAAGTGATAACTCTCCAACATATCTATAATTTTATATCCTTCCATGTTGTTATATTATCAATCTTGGATGTTTTATAATCATTTTATATCATTTTTTGGTACTAACCTATTGACATACTACCATGTGCCAGTTGCTGTTTTCTGCATGTTTTTTACATCGCAGGAAATCAATATCAGACGGAGTCCAAATGCAATGAAACTTCACGGATATTTTTTTGGACCAAAAGGAACGTAATGGGCCCTAGCTGCGCCTGGGGGTGCCCCGAGGGGGGCACAACCACCAGGGCGCGCCAGGATGCCCAAGCGTGCCCTGGTGGGTTGTGCCCACCTCGGGTGCCCCCCAGACCGCCTCTTTGCTCTATAAATACCACAATATTCTAGAAACCCTAAGAACATCGATGAAATATTCATCCAGCTGCCACAGAGTCCAGAACCACCAGATCCAATCTAGACACCATCTCATATGGGGTTCACCACCTCCATTGGTGTCTCTCCGATGATGCGTGAGTAGTTCTTTGTAGACCTTCGGGTCCATAGTTAGTAGCTAGATGGCTTTGTCTCTCTCGCTAAATTCTCAATACAATGGTCTCTTGGAGATCCATATGATGTAACTCTTTTGCAGTGTGCTTGTTGGGATCTGATGAACTTTGAATTTATGATCAGTTATATCTTATTATATCCATGAAAGTTATTTGAGTTTCTTTGATCTCTTATATGCATGATTGCTTATAGCCTCGTATTTCTTCTCTGATATTTGGGTTTTGTTTGGCCAACTTGATCTATTTATCTTGCAATGGGAAGAGGTGCTTTGTAGTGGGTTCGATATTACGGTGCTTGATCCAGTTACAGAAGGGGAACCGACACGTATGTATCGTTGCTACTAAGGATAAAACGATAGGGTCTATCTCTACACAGACAGATCTTATCTACATCATGTCATCGTTCTTATTGCATTACTCCATTTTTCCATGAACTTAATAAACTAGATGCACGCTGGATAGCGGTCGATGTGTGGAGTAACAGTAGTAAATGCAAGCAGGAGTCGGTCTACTACTCTTGGATGTGATGCCTATTATTCGAAGTTCTATCAATTGCCCAACAGTAATTTGTTTACCCACTGTTTGCTATTTTTCTCGAGAGAAGCCACTAGTGAAATCTACGGCCCCCGGGTCTTCCTTCTCATATATTTGCTTTTGCGGTCTACTTTTCTCTTGCATTTATTTTCAGATATATTAAACCAAAAATACAAAAATACCTTAGTGTGTTTTATTTCTATTTATTTTATTTGTGATCTATCTTTTAATCTACTACAAATTTACCTCACGTCCGTTTGCCTATCTTAAGGCGCCTTACCACGGAAGGGATTGCCAACCCCTTTAACACGTCGGGTTGCGAGGATTTGTTATATGTGTGCTGGGGTTGTTTATGTTGAGTTGCTTGGTTCTCCTACTGGTTCGATAACCTTGGTTTCTGAGGGAAATACCTACCGCCGTTGTGCTGCATCATCCCTTCCTCTTTGGGGAAATACCGACGTAGCTTCAAGCGACATCAAAAGGAATTTATGACGCTGTCGCCAGGGAGGATCTTCAACATATACCAGGTTCCTAATCACAAATATCATCTCCTTGCAATTAATATTATTTTCCATTTGCCTCTCGCTTTCCTCCACCCCCCCACTTCACAAAAATTTGCCGTTTTATTCGCCTCCCATTTTCGTTCGCCGTTTTCTTGCCGGATCTGTTTTTGTGTGCTTTCTTGTTTGCGTAGTCATGATGCCTCAAAGAAAATATTATGATGTTCCTTACCGGTGGGCGCCAACTTCGTGGATTTGTCACGGCAGATGTCCTAGTGTGAGGAATTGTCGTGAGGCCAACACAACTAGGTAGTAGCCTGAACGGAGTTGATCGGAATCGAGAGACGCGAGGCGGGTTAACACACAACACAAGGGTTTAGACAACTTCAGGCCCCGGGAAACATCATCCAGTAATAACCCTACATGTTGTTTGTGGCTAGGTCTCATTATGCTCATGAGGGAGTCGCCGCATAAATCGGCTCTCCTCTAATTGTGTCTAGCCCTCGAGATTATTCAGCTTGTCCCTCTTGGGGTGCCCTGCCCCTCCTTATATAAGTTGGAGAGGCGGGTTACATATGGAGTCCTAGTAGGATTAGGATTATTCTATCTTTTATTACAATCCGGATACAAGTTTGGGTCTTGATTCCTTGTAAGGGAAATATTCCTCATGCCTTTCCTCTTAAGCCGGCCCACCATAACATGAGCTAGCCTACTAGGCCTTGGGCCTTGTCGTCCTTCTGACCCGCCCGCCGGGTCACCAGTGAGTTGCAATGTTCAGGGGGGTTGCCCGTAAACCGTGAGGTTCGAGCGGCTCGTTAGTGAGTCGCCAAGCTCCAGACGGGTCATACATCCGGCGGGTTACCCCGCGGGGTATATCCCCGACAACAGCCAAAGATAATATCTTCAACATATATTTGGCACACGAATAATTCATCATCATATGTTTTGGTGAAAAGAGTTGGGTCAAGTGAACCGGGTTGAAGCCTTTCTTCCTGAGGAATTCCTTCAGTGTATGATATCACGCCTAAGGGGCCTGCTTGAGTCCATAGAGGGCCTCATTGAGTCTGAAGACTTTGCCAGGATGCTTAGGATCTTTAAAACCTAGTGGTGAGCAACATATACTTCTTCCTCAAGCTTACCATTGAGGAATGCACTTTTCACGTCCATTTGATATAAGATGATACTATGATGGTTAGCATAAGCAAGCAATATGTGAATAGCCTCAAGTCTAGCAACAAGTGTAAAAGTTTCATCGAAATCAATTCCTTCAACATGTGTGTAGCCTTGAGCTACAAGAAGAGCCTTGTTCCTCACCACTAGGCCATATCCTTCTTGCTTATTGCGGTAGATCCACTTAGTGTCGATGATATTGTGCTTGCGAGGGTCTGGTCGCTTGACAAGTTCCCAGACATTGTTGAGCTCGAATTTATGTAATTCCTCTTGCATCGCTTGAATCCACTCAGGCTCCACAAATGCCTCATCAACTTTGGTGGGCTCTGTGATAGAGACAAAAGCAAAGTGCCCACAAAAGTTAGACAAATGTGAAGCTTTTAAGCATGTGAGAGGACCTGGTGCGTTCATGTCGTTGATGATTCTCTCAATCTGCACTTAATTTCCAATGTGAGGATGATAGGTTGACGATGGTGATTGGGCTCAGCATTTTCCTCAGATACACCAGCATGATTTTCTTCATGTTCTGGAATGACTTCTTTAGCAGATTCTTCAGTGGGATTGACATCCTCAGTAGCCTTGAACTTGATGGACTCCTCAGGTGACATTACCTCTAGCACAAGAGGTAGGTGCTCTCTTTGAGAGCCATGACTTTCATCGAACCGCACATCTACAGTTTCAACAACCTTGTGGTGATGGGTGTTGAAGACTCTGTAGGCATGCGAGTCCTTTCCATAACCAAGCATAAAACCTTCATGTGCTTTTGGTGCAAATTTATAATTGTGATGAGGATCTCTAATCCAACATTTAGCACCAAAGACTTTGAAATAACTCACATTGGGTTTCTTGTCAGTGAGCAGTTCATATGAGGTCTTTTTGAAGAATTTGTGAAGATATGCCCTGTTGATGATGTGGCATGCAGTATCAATAGCCTCAGGCCAGAAGTGACGAGGCGTCTTGTATTCATCAAGCATAGTGCAAGCCATCTCACCAAGAGTCCTGTTCTTGCGCTCCATAACACCATTCTGCTGAGGAGTGTATGGGGCAGATAACTCGTGAGTAATACCAAGTTCATCAAGATAGTCATCAAGAGCAGTATTCTTGAACTCGGTCCCATTGTCACTCCGGATATGCTTGACCTTTACACCGAAATTCGTCGAGGCCCTTGAGGAAAATCGTTTGAAGACTTCCTGCACTTTAGTTTTGTAAGTGATGATATGCACCTAGTTGTAATGAGAATAGTCATCAACAATACCAAACCCATATAGAGATGCGACACTTGTTAGTGTGGCATAATGAGTAGGGCCAAAGAGATCCATGTGAAGCAATTCAAAAGGACGAGTGGTAGTCATGATAGTCTTCGAGGGGTGCTTGGATTTGGTCATCTTTCCAGCCTCACAAGCCCCACACAGATGGTCTTTGAGGAATTTGACACACTCGATGCCAATAACGTGCTTCTTCTTCGCGAGTGTATGTAAGTTCCTCATGTCAGCATGACCTAAACGTCGATGCCATAGCCAGCCTTCTGAAGCTTTTGCAAGTAGACATGTGGCAGGCTGTGGTCCTGCAGAGAAATCAACAATATACAAGTCTCCTCTCCTAAAGCCTTTGAAGACTTTGGAATTGTCAAATTCCATGAGCACAATGCAACGATATTTGCAAAAGATGACAACCATATCAAGATCACAAAGCATTGAGATAGACATGAGATTGAATCCTAAGGACTCGACAAGCATGACTTTGTCCATGTGTCGATCCTTTGAGATCGCAACCCTACCTAGACCCAGTACTTTTCTTTTGCCTTTGTCAGCATAGTTGATATATATGCTTTAGATGCGATGGAGATAAAGCAGTGTCCATCAATAAGTTCTTTTCACCGGTCATGTGATTTGTATAGCCACTGTCGAGGACCCACTCAGTAGCTTTGGGTTGATCATCTTACGCACTCATATACTTCATCAGTGAAGAACATAACATCAAATTCATTAGATAGAATTTCATCAAGTAGTATAAGGACGTGAGAAATGAGTAATTCATTTCTTCATGATTAGCTTGCGTCCTTTCAAGCATTTTCAGGTCTCCAACAAATTCTTCAGATGTTCAAGTTCGTCTGGAGACCTGACCCTGCATAAGAGATTAGTTCCTTTTCTTCACCATGCACATCTAGAGGGGTGGCAAAGAGTTCATAATTCTGTGAGCTCCATAAGAGAATGGTGTCATTGTAGCTAGTGCACTTCGTTTCACAGAAGAGGGGTTAGAGTATGCATATGAATAAGTAGAGAAATTCCTCGAGGACTTATGAACATATTGATTTGAACAATAATGCACATATTCATAGCTCTTAGATTTTCCCTGCGAAATAGAAGCATTAGCACGATGATATTCAAATGAGGATCTGGATCCGTGTGAGGAATTTGATCCATATGAGGATTTGGATCCGTATGAAGACTTTGGTCGATATGAAGAATTTGATCTGGGGTTCCTATTCTTCACAGGTGGTGTCATGATGACATTCACTGAAGACTTTCAAGGAACCTTTTGGGAACCTAGATTTTCTTCATAGGGGGACCATTCCTGCAATTAGTACCAACATATCAAGCAAATACTTCATCATTCTAATTTTTGAACAGTTTATAGTTGGAGTCAAATGACTCATCAGATGAATATGAAGATCCACATGTAAAGCCAGATAAAGTGGATGGATCTACGGGAGGTCCTTTTGCAGCAACCCATGTGGTTTTGTATACTGCTCAGGCTTCCGGTAGGTGTCCCTTCAGCATTCAGTTTCCTCTCAAAGGCAATACCCTCTTTCCTAGGGTTCTTGTTCAAGATCTACTTTTTAAGCACATCACAAAGAGCTTGATGCCCTTTGAGGCTTTTGTACATGCCTGTCACATACAATTCCTTCAACCTGCATTAGCATCAGTGATACTTGTGGTATCCTCGAATGAGGAATTTGTGACCACAGAGATAGTTGAAGAATTTGCAGCAGTAGAAGCATTTGAACTTTCAGGTGGAGAATTAGCAGATTTATGTTCAATGCACTTCAAACATGGTGGAATGAATTCTTCCTGAAAGGAACCTATCTGTTGAGCAAGGAATGAATCGTTTTCCTTCTGAAGACCTTCATGACTCACCCTTAGATTCTCAAGATCTTACTTTCTTTGAAGAATTTGAAATCACAAGTGCTCCGTGGGTGATTTTGGTAATTAATGTCAACATATCTCTTGTTGGACTAATACTTTCATCTAGCATGTTTCAGATGAGTTCAACAGTGGAGTGGCATGGACAAGAGGATATGGAACACCTTCAAGATGCTAAGGAAAGAGGATTGGCAAAATATCATGTGCTCAAGACTTTACATTTTCATTTTAGTGATCCAAGATCACATTGAGTCCATAGGAAAGCCAATACTACTAAAAGGGGGTGAGGTGTTGCTTAATGGCTTGCTCAAAATGCTTAGTGATATGCTCCAAAGCCCTCAACCACTTTCTCATATCCACATGTGCCAAACCAAAAGTCAAACTTGGCCCCACTGATTTGATCTATCCGGCTCCATCGAGTTCACTTGACATAGCCACTGCCAGAAACCCTAATCAATTCGATCTCACCGATGGGGTCCCGGTCTCACTGAGATGGGCTCGCAAACTCTTTGGTTCCTGTTGCAATAATTTCGGTCTCACCGAGATATGTAATCGGCCTCACCGAGTTTGGTTGACCAACTCTCTAGTTAGCTTACCAAAATCGGTCCCACCAAGTTTGTGTAATCGGTCAAACCGAGATGGGGTTTCACCCTAACCCTAGCACATCGGTCCCACCGAGTTGATCATATCGGTCCCACCGAAAATCCTAACATTCACATTTTGAGCCATATCGGTCCCATCGGGTTTATCGATTCGGTCCCACCGAGTTTGGTGATTTGTGTGTAACGGCTATATTTTGTGTGGAGGCTATATATACCCCTTCACCCACTATTCATTCGTGAGGAGAGCCATCAGAACGTGCCTACACTTCCAGCATACATTTTCTGAGAGAGAACCACCTACTCATGTGTTGAGACCAAGATATTCCATTCCAACCACATGAATCTTGATCTCTAGCCTTCCCCAAGTTGCTTTCCACTCAAATCTTCTTTCTACCAAATCCAAATCCATGAGAGAGAGTTGAGTGTTGGGGAGACTATCATTTGAAGCACAAGAGCAAGAAGTTCATCATCAACACACCATCTATTACCCTTTGGAGAGTGGTGTCTCCTAGATTGGTTAGGTGTCACTTGGGAGCTTCCGACAAGATTGTGGAGTTGAACCAAGGAGTTTGTAGGGGCAAGGAGATCGCCTACTTCTTGAAGATCTACCCTAGTGAGGCGAGTCCTTCGTGGCCAATGGCCATGATGGGATAGACAAGGTTGCTTCTTCATGGACCCTTCGTGGGTGGAGCCCTCCATGGACTCGCGCAACCGTTACCCACCGTGGGTTGAAGTCTCCATCAACGTGGATGTACGATAGCACCACCTATCGGAACCACGCCAAAAATCTCTGTGTCTCCAATTGCGTTTGCATACTCCAATCCCATCCCTTTACATTCTTGCAACTTGCATGCTTTACTTTCCGCTGCTCATATACTCTTGCTATGCTTGCTTGAATGTATTGTGAATGTTTAAACTTGTGGTAAAACTCCACCTTAACTTAAAGAAATTAAAAACTGCTACTTTTCTTTGTTAAGCATCTATTCACCCTCCTCTAGACACCTCTTCTCGATCCTTGCAGCCTTGGTAAGGTGGCCATCTCACATGATAGCTCCGTACAAAATGTTATGCTCTTTGAATCTCTTGTCTATAATCTACTTTCCGTATCTAGACTTGCTGACTTTGGTTTCAATGTCGTATTCACTGAAATAGATTGCCAAGTGTTTCGTAGAGATAACCACAATATGGTCTTTACCAGTATTCGTAGAGGTGATCTTTACATTGTTGATTTCACTAAAAAGGCTCACCCTAGAACTTCCTTAATTGCTAAATATTCTAAAGGTTGGTCGTGGCATAGAAGTTTATGTCATGTGGGAACGCGAAATATTGATAAGCTTATTAAAGGTGATCATATCCTTGGAGTAAAAGATGTTATATTTGACAAGGATAGATTGTGCAGTGCTTGTCAAGTAGGAAAACAGGTTGGAGGAAGCCACCCCGTGAAGAACATCATGACCACGAGAAGACCGCTTGAGCTACTTCATATGGATCTCTTTGGTCCCAATGCCTACAAAAGTCTCGGTGGAAACTCATTTGGTTTAGTCATGGTTGATGATTTTTCAAGATTTACGTGGGTGTTCTTTCTTGATGATAAATCACAGGTCCGAAAGATCTTCAAGAACTTCGCTAGGAAGGCCCAAAATCAATTTGAAGTGAAGATCAAGAAGGTTCGCAACGACAATGGAACGGAGTTCAAGAACGCATATGTGGATACCTTTCTTGATGAAGAAGGGATTTCACATGAGTTCTTGGCTACGTACACACCTCAACAAAATGGAGTTGTTGAGAGGAAGAACCGGACTCTTATTGAGATGGCGAGAATGATGCTTGATGAGTACAAGATGCCAAAACACTTTTGGGCGGAAGCGGTTGAGACAGCTTGTCATGCAACAAATCGTTTGTATCTACACAAGCTACTCGGCAAGACGGCATACGAGCTTCTCACCGGTAACAAACCCCAAGTTGGATACTTTCAGGTATTTGGCTCAAAGTGCTATATTCTTGATAAGCATCGCCGTTCTAAATTTGCTCCTAAATATCATGAGGGTTTCCTACTTGGTTATGGCTCAAACTCTCACACTTACCGTGTCTACAACAATTTCACCCAAAAGGTTGAAGAGACGGTAGATGTGTAGTTTGATGAATCTAACGGCTCGCAAGTACAGCAATTGCCAATTGATGTAGGAGACAAAGACCCTTCAGAAGCAATCCAAGATTTGTCTATTGGCAAGATTCGTCCAACGGAGGTGAAGGAGAGTACCTCATCTGTCCAAGTGGAAGCTTCTACCTCACGACAAGGTGAACCAAGAGTTGACATGGAAGCATCCACAAGTGGGACAGGCCAAGATGAAGAAAACTAGGAAGTACACCAAGATGAACCTCATCAACCTCCTTCACCACCTCGACAAGAGAACGACAATGTCAACAATGAAGAAGGCCAAGAAGAAGAACAATATGATGAAGAAGATGTTCCACCCTGACCCAAGCAAAAGTTGTCACGAGTTCGAGCAAGAGTCTCAAGAGACCATCCCGTCGAACAAATCTTCAATCATATCCAAACCGGGAGAATCACTCGCTCTAAAACTCATTTGGCTAATTTTTGTGAACACTATTCATTCATCTCTAGCATTGAACCTATGAAGGTTGAAGAAGCATTGGAAGATCCGGATTGGATAAATGACATGCATGAAGAGTTACACAACTTTGAGAGAAATCAAGTGTGGACATTGGTCGAGAAGCCCGACAACAACCACAAAATCATCGGTACCAAATGGGTGTTTTCCAACAAGCAAGACAAAGATGGACAAGTTGTTCGCAACAAAGCACGTCTCGTCGCCCAGGGCTACACTCAGTCAAATACTATGGTGAGACATTTTCCCCCATTGCTAGACTTGAGTCCATCCACATCTTACTTGCCTATGCTAATCACCATGATATTACCTTGTACCAAATTGACATTAAAGGTGCTTTTCTAAATGGTGAAACTGAGGAGGAAGTTTATGTTAAGCAACCTCCTAGCTTTGTTAATCCTAAGAAACCCGACCATGTTTACAAACTTCACAAAGCTCTTTATCATCTAAAACAAGCTCCTAGAGCGTGGTATAAATGCTTGACCAAGTTCCTTATTGAAAAAGGCTTTGAGATTGGAAGAATAGATTCTACACTTTTTACTAAAAGGGTTAATGGTGAATTATTTGTGTGCCAAATTTATGTTGATGATACCATATTTGGTTCGACTAACCCTCATTTTAGTGAGAAGTTTGGAAAGCTAATGTCAAAGAAGTTTGAGATGTCTATGATGAGTGAACTCAATTTATTTCTTGGTTTGCAAATCAAGAAAACTAAGGAAGGCACCTTTGTTTCTCAAACAAAGTACACCAAGGACTTATTCAAGAAGTTCAACACGCGAGAAAGCAAAGGTATGAAAACACCCATGCCTACTAGTGGACATCTTGACTTGACCAAGGATGGCAAATCGGTTGACCAAAAGGTTTACCGCTCTATGATTGGTTTATTGTTATATCTATGTGCCTCCCATCCCGATATTATGCTAAGTGTGTGCATGTGTGCACGATATCAAGCGGCGCCCAAAGAATGTCATCTTAAGGCTGTGAAAAGGATAGTGAGATACTTAATTCACACACCAAATTTTGGCATTTGGTATCCTAAGAGGTCTTCTTTTGTTCTTTTTGGCTACTCCGGTTTGGACTATGCCGATGACAAGTTTATTAGAAAGCCCACTTCGGGTACTTGTCAATTTCTTGGTAGATCTCTTGTGTCTTGGTCCTCCAAAAAACAAAACTCGGTATCCTTATCCACCGCCGAAGCAGAATACATTGCCGCCGGTTCATGTTGTGCTCAATTACTTTGGATGACCCAAACTCTCAAAGATTATGGGATCAATGTGAAACATGTTCCATTGCTTTGTGACAATGACAGTGCTATTAAGATTGCTCCCAATCCCGTGCAACATTCTCGAACTAAGCATATTGAAGTTCATCATCATTTCATTCGAGATCATGTTGCTAAAGGGGACATTGATCTTAAGCATGTTCGTACCGATAAGCAATTGGAGGACATATTCACAAAACCGCTTGATGAGAAAGTATTTTGCCATTTGAGAGGTGAATTGAACATCATTGATGCTTCAAACTTGGAGTAGAAACTCCATTTGGATACATGCAAGGCATGAACCTTTGAATAATCCTTGATATTTCTCTTATGATGATGATCATATGTCTTAGATATATTTGCACCCTTGAATGCTATCTAACCCTTGTAGGTACTTAGATGAATCTAAATCTATGAGATTGCAACTCACTCGGATCTTGAGCAATCTCTACACCACCAAGTCTCTACATCATGTGGTTGAAGACAAGGAAGCATCAAACCTTTCGACATATCCTTTGAAAAATTCTTTATATCAAATTTCATTTGGTATCAAATTTCATGATTGTCATTTTGGATACACAAGTGCTCTTCCTTGCAATACTAACCCATGTAGGTAGATGAACTCAAACTACAAGTGATGCTCTTAATCCTTGATGAGCTACATCAACCTTGAGCATCCTACACAAGTTCAACTACATGATCAAGATCAATACCACCTCCCAAGGTATGTTATTCCATCTTAGAGAAGCTTTACCCCAAGTCACGGGTCAAAGCAGCTCAACAAGATGCGAATACATCAAAATTCTTAAACAAAAAATGGTAACCCCATTTTGAGCTTAAATGATGAGTGTGACCTACGATCAAGTGTTCTCACTTGACTCCTCAGTCAATATACTCTAACATAGGTGACTTTGTCGCCGACCAATTCTAGATGAAGTTCTCTAGTGTTTCTCTGTGTCCTTGCATTTGTCTCTTGCATATTTGTTTCCCTTCTTTATTCAAAAAAAACTTCATCTAGATCTCTTTATTTTCTCTGTTTTGTTCTTCATTGCCTGCATATAATTCATTGCAAATCCTTCAGTTAATTCCCTACAAATCTTTGTGAGATCCTATTTGTCTAGTGAGCTGAGATGACAATTGTTCTCTCTGTGTTGAACTTGGACACACCGGGTTGTGCCTTTCGGTCAAACCGAAACCATTTCAGTGCCACCTAAGAAAACAACTCAGTGTTACCGATTTCAACGCTGAGAAGACACTTTGCCATTTGCATTCTGCATATTTGTTCCAGCTCAACTCAATGATTCTTGTCCTCTACCAGCATCACATTCTACATGCTGCTTTGCTATGTGACTCGAGGACCAAACCTATTCGACTCACACTCCAGAAGACCCTTCTTGGAAATTTATGTCAAAGGGGGGAGAGAGAGCTCACATCAAAGCTTAATCAAATCGAAAAGGGGAGAGAGATAATCACATCAAAGGGAGAGAGAGACCCCAGATGCTTGGTACTCAAGAGGAGAGAAGTCACATGTCTTTAAGAGCGGAAATACATGTAAGCTTGTGTTATGTTCTTTTTGTGCTCTGATTTGTTTTTGCTCAGATTTCTTTTCCCTACCTTCTCCCATTATCCAATATAAGATTCAGGGGGAGAAAGACATCTAAGAGAAGGAAATCTTGAATTCATTGCATATCTTTACCCTTGGGGACATGTCTATATCCAATAGGAGTACCTAGTACTCACTCTCTACATGTCATCCAAATCTTGGTCCTCTTGTGGTTTACTGTTTGCTCTGTTTAGTAGATGTATCTATGTTATCTAACCTTGTTTACTTAGGTTCATCTCTTCCAAAGCCAACTCAAGACCACAAGGTAAGTATAGTCATCACACTCATGTGCATGATGATCTCTTGCTGGTGTACATATTGTTTGCAAGAAGGACTCATGAACATGAAAGTACAATTCCTATATTCATATCATTTGCTCCGATGCATATAGCCAAGATACATGTAACTCATTGCTTGCTATATCATGCTTATGCATTCACGTGCTCTTATATTGTATATTTACATGATTGCATACATGTAGGGGGGTCCTATGCATGTTACCTGCCCTTCCAAAGATTTACTTGCTATTCTCTATATCTTTATCTAAAACTTTGATGTATGTTTTCATCAATTACCAAAAGGGGGGATTGAAAGCACAAGTGCTCCCTGGGTGATTTTGGTAATTAATGTCAACATATCTCTTGTTGGACTAATACTTTTATCTAGCATGTTTCAGATGAGTTCAACAATGGAGTGGCATGGACAAGAGGATGTGGAACCCCTTCAAGATGCTAAGGAAAGAGGATTGGCAAAAGCTCAAGTGCTCAAGACTCTACATTTTCATTTTAGTGATCGAAGATCACATTGATTCCATAGGAAAGCCAATACTATTAAAAGGGGGTGAGGTGTTGCTTAATAGCTTGCTTGCTCAAAATTCTTAGTGATATGCTCCAAAGACCTGAACCACTTTATCATATCCACATGTCCCAAACCAAAAGTCAAACTCGGCCCCGCCGATTTGATCTATCCGGCGCCACCGAGTTCACTTGACATAGCCACTGCCATAAACCCTAATCAATTCGGTCTCATCGATGGGATCCTGGTCTCACCGAGATGGGCTTGCAAACTCTTTGGTTTCCGATGCAATAATTTCGGTCTCACCGAGATATGTAATCGGCCTCACTGAGTTTGCTTGACCAACTCTCTAGTTAGCTTATTACAAAAATCGGTCCCACCGAGTTTGTGTAATCGGTCAAACCGAGATGAGGTTTCACCCTAACCCTAGCACACCAGTCCCACCGAGTTGATCATATCAGTCCCATCGAAAATCCTAACATTCACATTTTGAACCATATCTGTCCGACCGGGTTTCTCAATTCAGTCCCACCGAGTTTGGTGATTTGTGTGTAACGGCTAGATTTTGTGTGGAGGCTATATATACCCTTCACCCACTATTCATTCATGAGGAGAGCCATCAGGATGTGCCTACACTTCCAGCATCCATTTTCTGAGAGAGAACCACCTACTCATGTGTTGAGACCAAGATATTCCATTCCAACCACATGAATCTTGATCTCTAGCCTTCCCCAAGTTTCTTTCCACTCAAATCTTCTTTCCACCAAATCCAAATCCGTGAGAGAGAGTTGAGTGTTGGGGAGACTATCATTTGAAGCACAAGAGCAAGGATTTCATCATCAACACACCATCTATTACCTTTTGCAGAGTGTTGTCTCCTAGATTGATTAGGTGTCACTTGGGAGCCTCCATCTAGATTGTGGGGTTGAACCAAGGAGTTTGTATGGGCAAGGAGATCGCCTACTTCGTGAAGATCTACGCTAGTGAGGCAAGTCCTTCATGGGCGATGGCCATGATGGGATTGACAAGGTTGCTTCTTCATGGACCCTTCATGGGTGGAGCCCTCCGTGGACTCGCGCAACCGTTACCCTCCGTGGGTTGAAGTCTCCATCAA
Source organism: Triticum dicoccoides (assembly GCF_002162155.2). Classification (NCBI taxonomy): domain Eukaryota; kingdom Viridiplantae; phylum Streptophyta; class Magnoliopsida; order Poales; family Poaceae; genus Triticum; species Triticum dicoccoides. The sequence goes on from NC_041381.1 coordinate 163,835,538, forward strand.
CTTGGATGTACGATAGCACCACCTATCGGAACCACGCCAAAAATCTTTGTGTCTCCAATTGCGTTTGAAAACTTCATTCTCATCCCTTTACATTCTTGCAACTTGCATGCTTTACTTTCCGCTGCTCATATACTCTTTCCATGCTTGCTTGAATGTATTGTGAATGTTTAAACTTGTTCTAAAACTCCACCTTAACTTAAAGAAATTAAAAACTTCTACTTTTCT
>NC_041381.1:163835995-163848512 GCF_002162155.2 Triticum dicoccoides
AATATTCATAAGAAAGCTTCTCATGATCGGCTAAGAGAGTGTTATGATGACTTTGAAGGTTATCAAACTTTGACTATAGTCACAGAAGATTACCAGTTAGAGTTTGAGTTCGATCCATTTCCTCACCCAACTGGTCATCGCTTCTATCTAGTAGATTTTGAACCCTTTCCAAAGCTTTTTGTTGTTTAGTGGCAATAGTAGCAAGCTTGGAATAGCTACATCCGAAATCATCATCAGATTCATCATCACTAGATTCAGATGAGGAATATTCGGGTACCTTTTCACATTTTTCCATGAGGCATGGTGTTGAAGATGATGGTTCAGGTTTAAAAGTCATCGTTTTGAGTGATTCCTTGGACTCATCAAACCAGGGATCATGATAAGTTCGATGACCTTCATAGACGTAAGAGATTCGGTCCCAGATAAGCTTCGCATTACAGAGATGCATAAAGAGCCTAAACCAATTTCTAGATAGGCAGGAGCAGATGATGTCCTTTGTCATAGTGTCCAACTGTGTGTACTTGCAAATGCCATCAACATGTGCCATCTTGCATAGATAGGTAAGACCAATCTCAGTGACGGTCCACATCACACTGTTCATCGCCATGAGGCGCTTCCTCACCATGGCCTTCCACTTGGGATAATCATGACCGTCAAAGATGGGGCATGACACTTCCTTCATACCTGCGATCGACATAACTAAAACTCTAGGTGGTTAAACCAAAATCACATAGAACAAGGGAGTACCTTGCTCTAATACCAATTGAAAGTGCGTTATATCGATTAGAGGGGGTGAATAGGAGATTTTTATGAATTCATCAATGAGGAAATTCAACTTGAGGAATTTGCTAAGTGATGAAATATAAGCAGCGTAATAAGTACTCAGGTGCATGCATAGCAAGACAGAAACATAGTCATGATGATGAAATGAAACATACACATAGCACAGGTAGAGTGTAACATGACAAGCAGGCAGAAGACAAAGTGAGTAAAGAAATAGGATTGAGGAAATTTGGAAACTCTTCAGTCAAAGCCTTCAAACAGTAACGATCAATTTCATCAACACATAAATGAGGAAATGAAAGGGTTGAGGAAGAACCAGTAGCTTGGTGAAGACAATGATTTGGTAGACCAGTTCCAACTTCTATGATAGTTGTACGTCTAGTTGGAGCGGCTAGGTATTTAAACCTGAGGACACACAGTCCCGGACAGACAGTCCTCACCATATTCTTCTTGAGCTAAAGTCACACAGACCTCGCCCAATCACTCGTGGTAAGTCTTCAGGTGACTTCCAAACCTTCACAGACTTGGTCACTCGACGATCCACAATTCCTCTTGGATTCTCTAGACCATGACGCCTAACCGCGTGGAGGATGCACAGTGTTCAAAGGTAACAAGTGTCTGTTCCACATGGGAACAATCTCTTTAGTGATGATCAATTACTTTGGGTTGTAGGTGTTTGGGTTTGGGTTTTTCCTCACTGATGATTTCCGCTCAAGGTCCTCGGAATATGGGATGCTCTCAATGACAAGTGTTAGTTTCTCTCGGAGCATCCAACCAACTAGTGGTTGTAGGGGGTGATACGTCTCCGTCGTATCTACTTTTCCAAACACTTTTGCCCTTGTTTTGGACTCTAAGTTGCATGATTTGAATGGAACTAACCCGGATTGACGCTGTTTTCAGCAGACTTTCCATGGTATTATTTATGTGCAGAAACAAAAGTTCTCGGAATGACCTGAAACTCCATGGAACGTCTATTTGGAAATAATAAAAAATGCTTGCAAAATAAGAAGACCAGGGGGCCCACACCCTAGCCATGAGGGTGGGGGCGCGCCCTCCCCCCTAGGGCACGCCCCCTACCTCGTGGCCCCCCTGGAGCTCCTCCGACCTCAACTCCAACTCTATATATTTGCTTTCGGGGAGAAAAAAGCCAGAGAGAAGAATTCATCACGTTTTACGATATGGAGCCGCCGCCAAGCCCTAAAACCTCTCGGGAGGGCTTATCTGGAGTCCGTTCGGGGCTCCGGAGAGGGGGATTCGTCATCGTTGTCATCATCAACCATCCTCCATCACCAATTTCATGATGCTCACCATCGTGCGTGAGTAATTCCATCGTAGGCTTGTTGGACGGTGATGGGTTGGATGAGATCTATCATGTAATCAAGTTAGTTTTGTTAGGGTTTGATCCCTAGTATCCACTATGTTCTGAGATTGATGTTGCTATGACTTTGCTATGCTTAATGCTTGTCGCTAGGGCCCTAGTGCCATGATTTCAGATCTGAACCTATTATGTTTTCATGAATATATGTGAGTTCTTGATCCTATCTTGCAAGTCTATAGTCACCTACTATGTGTTATGATCCGGCAACCCCGAAGTGAAAATAATCGGGACCACTCCCGGTGATGACCATAGTTTGAGGAGTTCATGTATTCACTATGTGCTAATGCTTTGTTCCGGTACTCTATTAAAAGGAGGCCTTAATATCCCTTAGTTTCCACTAGGACCCCGCTGCCACGGGAGGGTAGGATAAAAGATGGCATGCAAGTTCTTTTCCATAAGCACGTATGACTATATTCGGAATACATGCTTACATTACATTGATGAATTGGAGCTAGTTCTATGTCACCCTATGTTATGATTGTTACATGATGAACCGCATCCGGCATAATTCTCCATCACCGATCCAATGCCTACGATCTTTTCACATATTGTTCTTCGCTTATTTACTTTTCCGTTGCTACTGTTACAATCACTACAAAACACCAAAAATATTACTTTTGCTACCGTTACTTTTGTTACCGTTACCACTACTATCATGTTACTTTGCTACTAAATACTTTGCTGCAGATACTAAGTTATCTAGCTGTGGCTGAATTGACAACTCAGTTGCTAATACTTGAGAATATTCTTTGGCTCCCCTTGTGTCGAATCAATAAATTTGGGTTGAATACACTACCCTCGAAAACTGTTGCGATCCCCTATACTTGTGGGCTATCAAGACTATTTTCTGGCGCTGTTGCCGGAGAGTGTAGCTCTATTCCTTGAGTCACTTGGGATTTATATTTGCTGGTCACTATGAAGAACTTGAAAGACGCTAAGACAACAATTTATCCCTCAACTACGAGGGGAGGTAAGGAACTGCCATCTAGCTCTGCACTTGATTCACCTTCTGTTTTGAGTAAGCTTGCGACACCTAAACCTGCTGCTGCTATTCGTTCTGATATGTCGCATGTTATTGATGATGCCACTTCTGCTATGCATGATACTTATGATGAAACTACTTCCATGCTTGATACTACTGTGCCCCTTAGTGAATTTCTTGATGAACTAATTGCTAGGGCTAGAGAGAAAGAAATTATTGAAACTGATTATATTGATGAAAGTGATGATGAAGACTTGCCGGTTATTCCTGATGGTTATGTTTTTGATAAAGAAGCTTCTTTAGCTATTTTAGCTTGCAAAGATAGATATGAGCTCAAGAGGTTATTAGCTAAATGGAATCAGCGATCTCTTAATGATAGAATGAGACCTGACCCTGCTTTTGCAACTTCACCTATCTGTGTTACCGATAAGGATTATGAATTCTCTATTGATCCTGATATAATTACTTTGGTTGAATCTGATCCTTTCATGGCTATGAATCTGAAACTGTTGTGGCACATCTTACTAAATTAAATGATATAGCCACCCTGTTCACTAATGATGAGAGATCTCGCTACTTTTATATCCTTAAAATATTTCCGTTCTCATTAAAGGGTGATGCTAAGATATGGTCTAATTCTCTTGATCCTGGTTGTGTGCGTAGTCCCCAGTATATGATTTATAACTTCTCTGCTAAATATTTCCCTACTCATAAGAAACAAGCTGCTTTGAGGGAAATATACAAATTTGTGCAAATTGAAGAAGAGAGTCTCCCACCAGCTTGGGGGAGGCTTCTCAAGTTACTTAATGCTTTGCCTGATCATCCTCTCAAGAAAAATGAAATACTTGATATCTTTTATAATGGACTAACCGATGCTTCTAGAGATTACCTGGATAGTTGTGTTGGTTCTGTTTTCAGGGAAAGAACGCCGGATGAAGCTGAAATTCTATTGAATAATATGCTGACAAATGAAAATTATCTGACACTTCCTAAGCCAATTCCTGAGCCTATTCCTAAACCAACTCCGAAGAAGAGAGGTGTTCTATTTCTCGGTCCTAAAGATATGCAAGAGCCAAAGAAATCTATGAAAGAAAAAGGTATTAAAGCTGAAGATGTTAAGAATTTACCTCCTATTGAGGAAATACATGGTCTTAATTTACCGTCTATTGAAGAAACATATGATCTTAATCCTTCACCTATTGAAGAAGCTCATGGCCTTGATAACCCGACACAGGTAGTTAAGGTAAATTATCTCTATGGATTTGATGAAGGTGATATTCCTCACTATAAGTCTGCTAGACAATGCTTAGAAGAGTTTGATAATTTTATTGTCAAACAAGAAAACTTCAATGCTTATTTTGGTAGACAATTGAAATACAATTCCGATACACTTGAACACTTGAGTAATTATATGGCTAATGTTAAAGGTGAACTTAAACTCATTAGTAAACATGCTTCTATGGTTACCACTCAAGTAGAACAAGTACTTAAAGCTCAAAATGATTTTCTCAATGAAATGAATAGTAAGAAAAATGATTATGTTGTTAGAGTGGCTACTAGAACTGGTAGAATGACTCAGGAACCTTTGTATCCTGAAGGCCACCCTAAGAGAATTGAGCAAGATTCTCAGAGAAATAATATTGATACACCTAGTCCTTCTAAAAAGAAGAAAAATAAAAATGATAGGACTTTGCATGCTTCTAGTGAACCTATTAAGGAACCACCTGAGAATCCAAATGATATTTGTATTTCTGATGCTGAAACACGGTCTGGTAATGAACATGAACCTAATAAAAATGCTAATGATGATGTTCATGATGATGCTCAACCTAGTAATGATAATGATGTGGAAATTGAACCTGTTGTTGATCTTGATAACCCACAATCAAAGAATCAACGTTATGACACAAGAGACTTTGTTGCTAGGAAACATGGTAAAGAAAGAGAACCTTGGGTTCACAAACCCATGCCTTTTCCTCCCAAACCATCCAAAAAAAGGATGACGAGGATTTTGAGTTCTTTGCTGAAATGATTAGACCTATCTTTTTGCGTATGCGATTAACCGATATGCTCAAAATGAATCCTTATGCTAAGTATATGAAAGATATTGTTACTAATAAAAGAAATATACCGGAAGCTCAGATTTCCACCATGCTTGCTAATTACACTTTTAAGGGTGGAATACCAAAGAAACTAGGAGATCCAGGAATACCAACTATACCATGCTCCATTAAAAGAAACTATGTTAAAACTGCTTTATGTGATCTTGGAGCCGGTGTTAGTGTTATGCCTCTCTCTTTATATCGTAGACTTGACTTGAATAAGTTGACACCTACTGAAATATCTTTGCAAATGGCTGATAAATTAACTGCTATACCTGTCAGTATTTGTGAGGACGTGCCTGTTGTGGTTGCGAATGTTACTATTTTAACGGACTTTGTTATTCTTAATATTCTCGAGGACGATAGTATGTCTATCATTCTTGGAAGACCTTTTTTGAATACTGCAGGGGCTATTATTGATTGCAACAAAGGCAATGTCACTTCTCATGTTAATAGAAATGAGCATACGGTACACTTTCCGAGGAAACAACCTCAAGTTCATAGTATCAACTCTATTGGAAAAATTCCATCGATTATATTTGGAGGTTTTGAATTTCCTCTTCCTACTGTCAAGAAGAAATATGATATTCTTATTATTGGGGATGTGAATATCCCCGTTGAGGTAACATAGTGTTATTCGAAATTTCTCCAGTTCCTTGTTATTCGAAATGAGTTTGTTAACAAGACTTGATCAACCTTGTTAGTGGATTCCTTTTGATGAGCATGAGATGGATGAAACTAGAAGGCACAACCTTCTGTACCCTCTTTCTACTTTCCATTATTTAGTTGAAATCAAGTAAAAATAGTATTTTTCTGTCTGTTTTCTGATTTATTTGTGCAATATAAAAATACCCCTAAAATAAAATTTCTCCAAATGCCCTGAAATTGAAATATGATTTTTTTCTGGAATATTTGAGAATATCTGGCACTGAGAACACAGCAGGAGGGGCAAGCACCTGGCCACGAGGGTGGAGGGCGCGCCCTACCCCCCAGGGTGTGCCCACCTGCCCCGTGGGCCCACGGTGGCCCTCCTCCACTTATTCCTGCACGCATACATTCCTTCTTCCTCCCACAAACACCAATATCCAGCTCAAGCACGAGTTCTAGCTCACTTTGCTGCGATTTTCGATCTCCTTGCTCAAAGCACCCCTCACAAAACTGCTTGGGGAGATTGTTCCTTCGTATGTGACTCCTCCATTGGTCCAATTAGTTTTTGTTCTAGTGCTCTTTTCATTGCAAATTTGTGCTGCCTAGGTGACCATGTTCTTGAGCTTTCATGTCAAATTTATATGGTTCCAAGTAGTTCTAATGCATGACATAGTATCTAGGCACTTGTAGGAGTAGTTGCTATCAATTTTGTTGAGCTTGGTTCACTTTTATTTGAAGTTACTAAAAATTTCAGAAATTTTTCAGAGGAAGAAATATGCTTAGGAAAATGTGCCAAGGTGGTTCTTCAAGGAAGCAAGGACCCAGGCTTGCAATGCGTGATGCTGACGATGATCCACCAATGGACGCTCCAGTGCGGCCTTGTGAGTGGCCTTCAGAAAATTTTATGGATCGAGCGGGAATCAAGGAAGAATTCAACGCATATTTGCGTAACGCTGATCTTGTGAGCTTCGGGGCAGAGAAGTGCGGCCAATACAACTGTCGTGGTGGGCGCACGGTAGATGCCAAGGGATGGCTAAAGAGAGGAGGAGGCTCGAGGGCGCTGGTGGGCTTCGGAGGCGAGGTTGATATGCGCGAGCGCGAGACACCGGACATACCCAAGTTCGGGGCTCTCCAGAGAGATAACACCCCTAGTCCTGCCGAATTTAGTTGGATGGTGGATAGTACAATGTTTCTCCTGGAGCTGTTTGAGGAGGAGGGAGGCTGGCCAAGGCTCCGACTGCTCCTTCTCCCTGGTGTTGCTATGTCTCTGTTGAATATCTTGTGTTGTCTCTCTCTCTCTCTCTCGTCCCTCTATCTGGCGCGGACTCCTGATGGGTTTTATAGACCAACCCACCCAGGGTTACAATGGTAATATGCCAAGTCGGTGGGCCCGTATAGTCGGTGTCCGGGGTGCTGGGCTGGGTCCCGCTTGGGGGCTTCTGGTTCGCCGGGTTCCCCTAGGTGCGGGCCCCGCATGCCTAGGGGGACTGTGCACCGTCTTGTCGATCGTTAGGGCGTGGCCGAGTCGAGTCGCGCACAGTGTTCTCTGTCAGGCCTCCGCTTGGTGTCGTTAGCGGTAAAGGCGGGAACACTGTTGCCGTGCCAGCACTGGTCAGTGGGTAGGTAAGGGGCACTGTTGCCACGCTCTGGCTAACCACGGGCATGGGCGGGGGCACTGTTGTCTTGGTCATCAGTGACTGAGGTCTCGTCCCATCGTACGACCTGGATGGGACGGGAGCTGACCCATTGCTGGGTTGCCGTGGATGCCACAGGTGGGTTGGCTTACTGGGGAAGCCAAGGCTGCGCCGGGTCGAGTTGCCTTGCGTCAGCCGCTGCGGCTGGGTTGACGTACCTTGCTGAGTCGAGGGTCTCGGCCGGGTCGCGCGCCTTGCCGGGTCGAGCGACCGGCCTAGCGCACGCCGGTTTGCGAGGCGATGCGGGCCCCGCTGTTTTTGAAATAGATCCAGGTTCTGTTGCCTGCCCGGGGTTCATCCCCCCGACAGTAGTCCCCGAAGTTGTGAAGGTCCGCGGTCTTCGGATGAGTGGGCCTTCGCGGCTTCCCCCTTGAGCAAGGCGGAGTCTGCGAACGCCGGGTCCGGCAACACCCACTGTGTGCCAGTTTTCTCAGAAACCGGATCGCGGTGTCCCATTCATGGTGGGAACCGTGGAGTCAGCCGAATCTTGAGGCGATCCCTCGGGCTTCGCACTGGTGCCACGTGGTGCTCGGAAGCCGGAGGGGCCTGACAGGCCACGCGCGCGATGGGACCGGGCGACGGGCCGTGGGCCCGCCGTTGCGTGCCCTTGGCCACACGTGCGGATTTATTGCGGTGTCTGGGGGCCGGTTGCACTTCCCCGCGCAGTTAGTGCGTGCGTACGTGCGGGGTAGTGGAACGGGCGTGTGCAGACGATCCCACTTCCCCATGTTTGAACCAGGGCTTATAAATTGAGGGGGGCAAGGGAGCGGCGGGCATTATTCTCGCTCGCGCCCTCCTGTCCCCCTGCTCTCGCAATGCTCCTTGCTACTGACGCACAGCTGTGCCCGCAGCCCCGAGCAGACCTCTTCTCCGTCATCCTTCTTCCTTCTGCTTCCATCCATGGCGCTGCTGTCGGGCTCTTGGATGGGTTCCAATGTCACCGACGACGACATCACACAGCTTCGAGCTTCGTGGCGCTTGGCGCGGGAGACGGACGTTGGTGTCCGCCTGCCGTGCGGCGAGCAAAGGCCCCGACCCGAGGGGCAGGAGCGCGTCGTCTTCCTTACCCACTTTGAGTGCGGGCTTGGGCTGCCGGTGAGCGCCTTCTTCCGCGCCTTTCTGGAGTTCTTCGGGCTTCAACTGCACCATCTCGGCGCTGGCGCCATCGTCCAACTCTTTGGCTTCGTGACCCTGTGCGAGGGGTACCTGGGGGTCGAGCCGACGATCGACCTCTGGGCGCGCTTCTTCTCCTTGAAGCAGCAGGGCCCGTTGACCGGGGAGTTCGCCGACTGCGGTGCCGCCGTCATCTCCAAGCGGTCGGGAGCAGACTTCCCCAAGATTCTGCTCGAGGATTCTGCCAAAAAGTGGCAGAATTCTTTCTTCTACGCCCGCAATATTGGCGCTGACCACATGAATCTCCCCCCTTTCGCCATGGCGCCGCCGCGGGCGAAGACGAACTGGGGCTACTCGCCCCGGTGCCTGTCGCAGGAGATCGTCAGACTCTGCGAGCGGGTGACGATGATGAGGACGCAGGAGGGGCTCACCGGCACGGATCTTCTCGCCGCGTTCATCACCCGCCGGGTCCTCCAGCTTCAGAGGTGCTCCTGCCTCAACGGCGAGATGATCGGCCTGCAAGACCCCAACCGAATGGGGTCGACGCGGCTGTCTGGGGAGCAGGCCGCGTGCGCCGTCAATGCCATCTCCAGGGCCAAACTTGGGGAGGATTGGCGATTCGGCAAGGCGCCGTATAGCCAGGCAAACCCGGCGCCGCAGGTGAGCGTTTGGTCTCCTTACTTTGCCGCCGCGCATCTTCTTGTTCGTCCCGATGCGTCGCGGGCGGTTCTTCTGAATGCGATCCGGCATCCTTACGCCCGGGCTCCGCTACAGGTGGCACCGGTGGCACCAGAGGAGCCCGCAGCCCAAGGCGGCGAGGAGGTGGCCGAGTCCGATGCCGGCGCTATGTGCCGAGCCGGTAAGCTTCGAGTCTTTCTCTTCTTCATTTTGTCTTGATTTGTTGCCTATGTCGCGGTGAAGGCGATGCTGACGCCGGTTGCTTGGTGCAGCGGGGTTGGGCGGGGAGGCGGCGATGCAGGCGGAGTCGGGTCCTTGCATGGGGCGGCGCCGAGCCCGGAAGGCCGGCCAATAAGAAACATGTGAGGCCGATCCCGATCTCGGTCTTGACGGGGTAAGTTCCGTTCGCCGCTTGCGCCTGGATTTCCTGTCCTTTTTTGCTTATTTTGCCTTCTTCTTCAGGTCGCCGATCGCGCTGGTGAGGGTGGCGGCGGAGGCCGCGGCCACCAAGGCGACCGCATTCCGCAGGAGCCAGTCCGACCTCGCCGGCCTGGCCGGGGGGGAGGGACGAGGTGACTCGGACCTCGGCCTGGAGGCCTTAGCCTGGCGTGACATGAACCGGGCCGAGGCGGAGCTGGAGGCGGCGTCGGTCCGGGCTTGGACTGAGGCGGTGGCAGCGTGGGCGCGAGGCGGCGCGGAGCCGGCCTGGCGCGAGATGCCGGACGGCATGGTGGTGGAGGCGACGGTTTTTGAACCGTCGTCGGTGAGAGAGCGCGGCCGTGGGGGCCGGCCTGAGGTGGTGCTCCTCGACCAGGATGTCGTGGAGGTGGGGGGCGATACCCCGCCGCGAGCCGACATTGTCGAGCACGCGGGGCTGATGGTAGTGGAGGCGGCGTCCAGGAGGGGGTGCCACTGGCGGCGGCGCCGGAGGCGCCGTTGGCTATGGAGGAGGCACCGCAGGCGGCGGTGCCTGAGGCGGCAACGCAAGGTGACCCGGTGTCCGGATCGCCGTCGGCGCCGGAAGGGGCATCAGAGGAGGTGTTGGCCGCGTCGCCAGCGGCCAGCGGGGGCACGCCTTGGTGCCCCAGCAGAGCGGGCGCCGAGCTGCCGTGCAGCAGCCCGCGCGGAGCGGGGGCGCGACCGTCTTCGGGCCCCAGACCCAGGAGAAGGCGGAGCTGGATGCCATTAGCCGCCGCCTACGAGGCCAGGCGGAGCGCATCGAGGCCTTCGGCGGGGCCGAGACGGAGCGGACGCGCGCCCTGGAGCACGCCGTCCTGGTAAGTCCTTCTTGCTTTCTTGTGATTTTATCTCTGTGGGGACGCGCCAGCGCACCCACTGGGTGTAGCCCCCGAGATTCGGGCCAACTGTGTAACAGTTGGGCCAAATCTTAGGCCTTGTGTTGACTTTGGTCTTCTTTTCAGCATCTTGACGCCTTCCAGGTCGAGGCCTACAACCGGCTCCTGGGAAAGCATCGGGAGCTCAGGGAGCGGCTTGCTGCCAAGGAGGAGGAGCTTCGCGCCGCAGCAGGTACTTTACTGAGCACTTCTCTTCTAGTGGGGGCGCGCTAGCGCACCCACTCGGTGTAGCCCCTGATATTCAGGCCAACTATGTAATAGTCGGGCCAAATCATAGGCCTTGTCTTATTTTTTTCTTCCTGGTGAGTTCTTCTTTGTTGCAGCCGAGGTGCTATCTTGGCAGACCAGGCTGTTTCGGGCCGGTCATCACTATGATCGGCTCGTTGCTGATTCCGGCCGTCTCGGTGTCGAGGCGGCGCAGGCGAGGGCGGAGGCGGCCGCGGCTCGGCGGTCTCTTGAGGAGGCCAGCCGGCTGCACGAGCAGTTGGCGGGTCACAAGAGCCACCTCAAGGCCGAGGTTGAGCTTCTTAAGGCGGAGGCCGCCAAGGCGGTGGAGGCGCAGCATGCCCTGATCGAGGCGGACCAGCAGCGCGGCCAGCTGGCCGACGACAAGGGCCGGCTCCAGGCCGAGGTGGAGCATCTGCGGGATCAGGCCACCGCGGCGGATGAGGCCTGCCAGGCCCAGGTTCGCCGCCGTGAGGCGACCGAAGACAAGGACGCTGAGCTGAAGGCGTCCCTTGCTAAGGCGGCCGACCTGGAGAGGGCGCTCGGGGAGCAGGACTGTGCCTTGGAGTGGGAGTGATGTGGTACGTTGCTTGAGGCGCAGCACCTGGAAGAGTCCTTCTCCAGTAAGTGCTGCTTCTTTGTTGTTTGCCGTGTCGGGACCCGGCCCTTTCTTTCTTGTTGCCCTTCTGACTTGCTTCGTCTTTGGCTGCAGGGGCCTTTCCGGAGACGCAGCTGCTGGCGGAGGAAGCCGTGCGCTATCAGCGCGACCCGATCGGCGTTGTCGGGTCCGGGACGGATCCGCTGACGGCTTGGACCTTCCTGGAGATCATTGCCGCCGCTGAGGCCCGGCTGGGGGCCTTGGGAACGCAGATGGAGCGGCTGTCCCGAGCCGGTACCACGATGACGGCGGCCTTGTGGCCGGGTTCTGTCCATCCGTGCAGCTTCTCGCGCCAGGCGCGCTGGTTGGAGATGGGCCCGGATCTCCTTAGCGACTGGCGCGTTTCTGCCGCCCGGGCCGGTGCTGAGATGGCGCTCCGGATCACGCTGTATTGGCATCCGGGTCTTCAGCTGGACGCGCTGATGGGTCAGCGCGCTGGCTCGGAGCCGTTGCTGCAGGAGCACGCCGGCCGGATCACCTCCCGGGCCAGCTACATCGCCGGGTTCACCTTCCACGACGAGTTCCATCCAGAACGGACGGAAGACGGCGCGGTCGTGGCTGGCGATGACTACGCTTGATTCTTCGCGACCTAGAGGGCAGCTCGGAGGAGACGGGCGTCTACGGAGATGCGGAGGTCGGAGAGGACACCGGTGCTTCGCTGGACCCGGAGACCGGCCGGGGGGAGCCGTCGACGTCGCGGCGCGGCGCTGGAATGCCTGAGAATATTTTCTAGGAAATTTTGTTAGGTAGCAGGTCCACCCACCCACTGGGGGTTTTCAGGGTGTAATGAACTCGGGCCGTTGGCCTTTGCTTGAAACATTTATGTGTAAATGTTGTGAGTGTTTATTTGCTCTTTGCCTTCTGCTGTTTTCGAACTTATTTCATGCGTTGCTCCTCCCTG
>NC_041381.1:163848866-163896991 GCF_002162155.2 Triticum dicoccoides
GAAACACCCACTGGGCCGGCTGGCGGCAATCCGGCTTGGCTGGTTGGCGAGCAGCCGGTTGTGCGGCTAACTTAGTTGATGAGCGTCGGGCCGGGTTGGTCGACCTGGCGGCTTTGACTTAGTGTATGAATCGTAGGGGAGCTTTAGCCCGTTGTGCTTGCCCGCCGTCAGCCAGAGCTAGATCTGCGGTTTTAGGGCAAAGTGTGGGGCCGCGGCATCCTAACTTATCAGGAATCACTAAGCGAAGCGGCGGGGTGATGATCAAGCCGGCCAGCCCCCGAGCCCCCGGGTCGAGCTTGGCAAGCCGACGGCCGGGTTCGGTAGTAAGGTGGTGTGAAATATGGACGCAATAAATTGGTCGGCAAAAGGCAGCCCCCGAGTCTTGTTCGGGGACCCCATAGTTTCATATGCTTACAAAAGGAGTTGATACATACACTCGTTCGGCTAACTGTAAAACGGACGGAGGAGTTCCGTGTTCCACGGCCGGGTCGTTTCTTCGCCGACGATGTCCCTCTTGCGCTTCTTCGATTTGCGTGCGTCGATGAGGTAGTAGGCGTTGCGGTCGCGCAACGCCCTGCTCACGATGAACGGGCCTTCCCATGCAGAGGACAGCTTGTGCTGGCCTGCCTGCTCTTGGACGAGTCGGAGGATGAGGTCACCTTCGCGGAATGCGAGGGGCCTGATCTTCTTGCTGTGGTAGTGCCTCAAGCCTTGCTGGTAGATAGCCAAGCGGCTAAGTGCCAGAAGGCGCGCCTCTTCGAGCAGGTTGATGCCGTCTTCGCGTGCTTCTCTTGCCTCTTCTTCAGTGTACATCGCGACGCGCGGCAAGTTGAACTCGACATCGGTCGGGATGATGGCTTCTGATCCGTAAACGAGGAAGAACGGGGTGAACCCGATCGACCGGTTTGGTGTCGTGCGCAGACTCCAGAGAACCGCGGGCAACTCATCGAGCCAACTACCGGGTGAGCGGATAAGTGGCTCGACGAGTCGCGGCTTGATGCCGGACATGATGAGTCCGTTGGCCCGCTCGACCTGCCCGTTGGACTGTGGATGTGCCACGGAGGCCAGGTCGAGGCGGATGCCGAAGACGGAGCAGTATTGCTCAAGCGCGCCCTTGGCGAAGTTGGTGCCGTTGTCGGTGATGATGTTGTTCGGCATGCCGTAGCGCACCACTATGTCCTTGATGAACCGGATGGCTGTTGGCCCGTCCAGTTTCTTGATTGGTCTTGCCTCTATCGATTTGGTGAACTTGTCCACTGCCACCAGTAGATGCGTCATGCTGCCTCGAGCGGTTTTGAAGGGTCCCACCATGTCGAGTCCCCAGACCGCGAAGGGCCAGGCGATCGGTATGGTGCAGAGTGCTGACGCCGGCTCGTGGCTGCATTTGTTGAAGCGCTGGCATCCTTCGCACTGGAGGACGAGCGACTCGGCGTCTTCAAGGGCCGTTGGCCAGTAGAAGCCGTGGCGGAACGCCTTGCCCACGATGGACCGAGACGCGGCATCGTGCCCGCACTCGCCCTGGTGAATGTCGAGGAGGATGTCGATGTCGCGGTCCTGCTCGACGCAGCGTTGGAACACGCCGGTAGAGCTGCATTTGACGAGCTCGTTGTTGATGATGGTGTAGGCGGATGCCCGGCGCTGAACTTGCCGAGCCTCGTCTCGTCCATGGGGAGAACCCCGTTCTCCAGCCATTCTGATATCGGTAGGGCCCAAGATGGGGTCGTGATGGTGGTGAAGACGGCCACCTGGGTGGGTTCCGAGTCGGCGTGTCACATCACAGCTAGTCCATGCTTTAGAGTGTGTGCATCATGTTTAAATTCAAATGAAACTTGAATTGAGGAATTTTCAAAAGCCTCAGAAAACCTCTAAAAATAACCAACATTTAAATCTTCTCAAATGAGTCCAAGAAAATGTTCCTGTTATTCTTTAGAAATATTGGTAAGAGGTAAAATTCAAACCAATATTTTTGGAGTCACAGAAATATTTATTTTGGCCATTTGAATTAATCCAATAACTATTTGCTTTGGATTTATATTTAATATATATTAAATATGACTCCAATAATTCTGGAAGTTTATGAGTGGCTTTGCGTATATTTTAGCAAGCTATATAATGACCTACAGAATTTATTAAATGATTTAGTTGCTAAACTAAATCAGAACACAGGAAATGAAATAGAAAAGAAAAATAGGAAAAGAGAGATAGAGACAGAAGTATCTGGCGCTCACCTCGCAGCCCACCTGGCCCAACTCCAGTGGCCCAGCCCACCACCGCCTCCTTCCCTGTCGCCTTCCTCCTTGTGCCAGTAGGTAGAGGAGGGACACCGCGACGCCGCCGAGCTCGCCACGCCACCACCCTGCCTGGCTGCCTCCTCCTCTCCCTGGACGTCTCCCGCAGCTCCACACCACCCCCTCGACCCTCTACACCTCTCCCCTCTCTCGCTGGACCTCCTCCCCCTCCTCTGCATCTTTCCGCGGCACCACCGAACGCTGTCGTCGCCGCCAACCGTCACCACCGCGGCCACCAGCATCCCCACGCCCAGCCATCTAGTGCCCGAGCTCCGCCTCCTCGCGCTGAACCTCTCCACCCCGAAGGAAACAAGCCGGAGGGCCCCGCTTCGTCGCCATCGTCGCCGCCTTCGCCGTTAGTCGCCGGAGATCTGCCTCGCCGCGCCGCTTGCTGCGACGCTTCCCCGGCCCCTCCATCTGCACCGGCCAACTCGCCGTGAGCTCCTCTTCTTTCTCCCCCTAGCCACGTCGCTCGAGCCGCCCCTAACCCCGTTGGCCATCACGGCCGAGAGCTTGGCTCCGCCGGCCATGTCGCCATCGTGACCACAGACGCGTAAGCTTGAAACCGAGCGCGTCACCGTGCTCAGCACATCGCCAGGAGGCCGTAGCACCCAGTCGTTCGCCCCGCTGTGCCCCACAGCACCATTCCCAACCTTGCCCGAACTCCAGCCGCCGCCGAGGTCGATGCCGCGATTGACTCCGGCCACCCCTTCCACTAACTCCGGTCCAGTTGGATGCGGAAGAGCACCAGCAACGTGTAGAGCCCCTCAGTCGCTGATTTGGTCGCCGGAGGTGTCACATCCCTAGCTTCTGGCATTGCTCTAGGCTAGCTTCATGTGTGCATCATGTCTATATTTTTGAAATTTGAATTGAGGAATTTTCAAAAGCCTCAGAAAACCTCTAAAAATAACCAACATTTAATTCTTCTCAAATGAATCCAAGAAAATGTTCCTGTTATTCTATAGAAATATTGGTAAGAGGTAAAATTCAAACCAATATTTTTGGAGTCACAGAAATATTTGTTTTGGCCATTTGAATTAATTCAATAACCAATTGCATTGGATTTATATTGTATATATAATTAATATATGTCCAATAATTCTGGAACATTTTATGTGGTTTGGTATATTTTAGTTCTAGCCACATAATTATTTTCAGGATTTTATAAAATGGTTTAGTATTTTTACTAAACCAAAACAAAACAGAACAAAATAGAAAACAGAGATATAAAACAGAAAGCAGAGAGAGAGAAGGAATCTCACCTGGGCTTACCTGGCGGCCCAAGTGGCCGGCCCAGCCCACCACCACAGCCTCCCTGTCGTCTTCCTCCCTGGACAGGAGGACGAGCGCGTGCCCGCCGCGCGCTGGCCACGCGCCTTGCCAGCTCCTGCTTACCGCTCTCCCCCGACGCTCTGGACGCCCTGGACGTCAACACGCGGCCTCCCCGGCCGCCCCTCACTCTCTCCCGAGCTCTCCCCCTCCTCTGTTCCTCTCTCCCTCTCGTGCCGAGCGCAGCCGTCGCCACCGACGCCGTTCGCCGCGGCCACCGGCCACCCCTCGCCTCGCCGATGCCTCCAGAAGAACCGCCGCGCCTTCTTCTTCGTCTCCACCAACCCATGTGACGCCGGAAGCCTCGGAGCGCCGTCCCCGACGCCTTCTTCCTCCTCGGGCCACCGAGATCGCCGGCGACCTCCCGTCGTCACCAGCCCCTCCCCGAGCCCACTGACCACCCCTGCGGACTCGACGTGAGCTCCTCTTCGTTTCCCCTCCGTATTTTCGTTCAATTTCGTGTCGTATCCATCGTCTCCGCCGAGCCCGAGAGCCCATTGCCGCCGGCCACGAGGTCGCCGTGGCTAGAGCTCACGCGCGTCACGTCCAAGCACACCACCATGCTCAGCACCACGCCAGGATCCCAAAACCCTAGTCTATCGCTCCTGTGGCGCACCGTAGCCACCGCCCGCGCCTCACCCGAACTCCGGCCGCCGCCGTCGTCAGGATTGCCGTCGCCTCCGGCCACCTTAGCTTCTCCCGTCCGCCCTGTTAGATGCGCGCGAGTCTGGGCATCCCGTAGAGCCCCTCCGCCGCTCTTTTGGTCATCGGAGGGCGAATCCCGGCGCTCTCCGCCGTCCCTGGCCTCGCCGGCGACGAGCCGTGGGTCAACTCTGGCGAGTTGACCCGGGTTTGACCCCCCTCTCTCTCACTGACATGCGGGCCCCGCCCGGCTAATCAAGTTAGGTTAGTATTAACTAAGTTAGATTAGTTAGTTAGACACTGACACTCGGGACCCACCGGTCAGGGGTTGACCGGGCTGTGCCACATTGACCTGCTGACGTCATCGTGACGTCAGTATGACGCAGTAATATTTTCTGGATTTTTTTAATATAATTCAGGAAATTTCAGAAAATGCCTAAAACTTCTAAAAATCATAGAAAATTAACCGTAACTCCAAATTAAATAAATTATATATGAAAAATTATCAGAAAAATTCAAGGAATCCATCTGTACCATTTTCATGCATGTTAGAACAACTTATAGCTGCTGTTTAGCACAAATCAATTAAATGGCATTTAAATAATCACATATGGAGTTTGAATTTGAATCTTGTATTCAAACCAATTTCATTTAATCTGTTGCTAGTTGCATTAGCTCAAAACACATTCATTTTGCCATGTCATGATCATGCATCATATTGTACATTGCATTGATTGTGTTCCCTTCTGTGTTGCCGGTATTTGTCCCCTCTCGATAGACGTGATACCGATGATGTGATCGTTGACACTGATGAAGACTCAATGTTATCTTCAGAAGTGCCAGGCAAGCAAAAACCCCTTGTTCATTCCGATACAATCCCACTCTCTCGCTCCTGCTCTCTTTTACTGCATTAGGACAACACCGATTCAACTGTTACATGCTGCGGTAGTTGAACCCCTTTATTCTGCATGACCTGTCATTGCCACAGTAAATAGATGAAACCCACTAGCATGAGTAGGAGTTGTTTGAGCCCTGTTGTGCCTACTCATTCATGTTTGTTTGTCATGCCTGCTACTGCTTAGAGTTGAGTCAGGTCTGATTCATCGGGGATGAATCAGAGGTGTGTGAACATGTCCTACTGTGTGTGAGCTAAGTGTGTGAACACGATTTTGTAAAGGTAGCGGTGAGAGGCCATGTAGGAGTACATGGTGGGTTGTCTCATTGCAGCCGTCCTCAGGAACTGAGTTCTGTGTTTGTGATCCATGATTCAGCTACTACCACGCATTGGGCCCGAAACCAATGGACCCTCTCGGCTTCTTAATCACCCTTGTCCTCTGTCCAGGAGTTGCAAGTAGTTTCTGGTGTTTGTAGTATGCTGGAGGCCGTGGACAGCGCTGACCGTAGGGGTGGGCTGTGATGCGGTAGGCACGTGGCCGGGTAAACCGGGCACCTGTTTGGTGTCACGGAACCCTGTACACATCGTTTGGGGCTGTGAGTGAAACTCCGGCCGGATCTCCTCATGGATGGAACCCGAATAGGCGATAAACCTGGACTAGAGACTTGAGTGTTTAGGCAGGCCGTGGCCGACACCCACGTTGGGCTTCCGCTTGAAGGTTGCCGAGTACATGTCGTGTAAACGGCGGTAAGTGGTGAGAGCGTGTGTGAAGAAGTACACCCCTGCAGGGTTAACCTAATCTATTCGAATAGCCGTGTCCACGGAAAAGGACCTCTGGGTTGCTTATATCAGTTCATAGACAAGTGAAAGTGGATACTCTAAAATACGCAAGATAAGCGTGAGTGCTATGGATGGCGTTCTCGTAGGGGAACGAGAGCGGATCCATAGTGGTGTATTGATATGGTGAATATGTGGACTCGTGTGCGCCACCTCAAAAGAGTCGCTTGCAGTCGTAGTTTAGGATAGCCACCGAGTCAAAGCTGGCTTGCTGCAGTTAAACCCCACCATCCCTTTGTTGAAAATGATGCATATGTAGTTAGTTCTGATGTAAGTCTTGCTGGGTACATTTGTACTCACGTTTGCCTATTTTATGTTTTTGCAGAGAGACTTCAGTCTCACTAGTAGTTCCACGTGGACTTCGACGTTTAGCTTGTTACCTCAGCTACGATCTTGTGCCCTCGGCAGGATCTGATAGATAGTAAGGCTTCTCGGCCTTTTTCATTTATAGATGTCTGTACTCAGACATGATAGCTTCCGCTTGTGCTTTGATTTGTATGCTCTGATTGTTGGGTCATGAGACCCATGTTTGTAATATCTCGCTCCTCGGAGCCTATTGATAAATTACTTGAGTCGTAGAGTCATGTTGTGATGCCATGTTGTATTTGCACATATCAAGCATATTGTGTGTATGTTATTGAAATGCTTGGTATGTGTGGGATCTGACCATCTAGTTGTTTATCTTTAGTAGCCTCTCTTACGGGGAAATGTCTCCTAGTGTTTCCACCGAGCCATGGTAGCTTGCTACTGCTCCGGAACACTTAGGCTGGCCGGCATGTGTCCTTCTTCGTTCCTGTGTCTGTCCCTTCGGGGAAATGTCATGCGATGAATACCGGAGTCCTGTTAGCCCGCTACAGCCCGGTTCACCGGAGTCCTACTAGCCCAGTGCTACAGCCTGGATTCACTCGCTGATGACCGACACGTTCGATGCTGGGTCATGGATGCCTGTCCCTGTAAGTCTGTGCCACTTTGGGTTTACGACTAGCCATGTCAGCCCGGGCTCCTTATCATATGGATGCTAGCGACACTGTCATATACGTGTGCCAAAAGGCGCAAACGGTCCCGGGCAAAGGTAAGGCGACACCCGTGGGAATACCGCGCGTGAGGCCGCAAAGTGATATGAGGTGTTACATGCTAGATCGATGTGGCATTGAGTCGGGGTCCTGACAGCGTTGGTATCAGAGCTTGACTGCCTATAGGATTACCAAGCCAAACTGGTCGAAGTTGAGTCTAGGAATTCTTTAGTTATATAAGGGAATTGATTGTGGGATGGAACGTAAGGCTCTTTTTACTCCTTATACTTTATGCCCTTCTGATCTGAGTCATCTTATCTTTCCTACGGGGATTAAGAACTAGGCTATCTCTTTTTTCTATCAGGATCACGTGTTACTAATCCGTAGACTTATAAGATTGTTGATTCAAGCCTCAGTTCAGTTCCTACTATCTTCTGTATGTTAACTGTTGATCTCGAAACCTTGATATTGTGCTTCTGAGTGGTTATGCCACCATTTTTGTGAATGTCTCAAATCTTTTCTGAGCATTTACAGCCGTTATGCTGTCCGAGTCATCCCAGGTTTCTAAAGAGTCTGATGCATTTGCAAAATCCTTTTTCTCCGGTTTCAATGTCTGTTTGGCCAGGTTAATCACACAAATTGTTGAGCTGAGGTACTCTACTGCCTCAACCTTTATGTTGGAGTTATTATTATGACCCTAGGTGTCGCAGGGGATCATCTAGTAGTCTAGCCATGGTTTATGTTCCAGTGTGATGATTCTGGCCGTCATTATTGAAAGCATCCCGTGATGCCATTTAGTTATTAGGTATTCTATTCCTGGGTTCTTAAACCCGATATTCACCCTACTTACATCATGTTGATAGTGTTGCTAGTTCTTTTAGTATATTAGTAACCTTTGCGATAGTCCTCGAGGTCCGTGGTATATCGTTCTTCCAAATACCATGAACCATTATGGCAGAAGTTTGTTGGATCAAAAGATCACAACAGGCCCTCTATGAGTTCTCCATGCTATATTGTGACTCTGCCAGCTCAACCTTTCTGCATGGGTTATCCGGAAGAATTATGTTGAACTTTGTTCGGCATACCAACCCATGTATCCACAACTCAGAAAGTTATATGTTCCTTTGAGTTGTCCCTCTTTAGTTGTCTACTGACCTTCGTCTATCAATTGATAGTCAAGAGTATGCGTGCGTTCGTTTATCGATGCCTATTACTCTTGTGGTCCGTCAAGCCATTCTATCGCGGAATGACTAGGAGAAACAAACTCCAGTACCTCTTCCCTATCCAAGATTGGGTCAAAGAAGTTGTGCTCCGCAGATCAAATTGCTAATCCAGCTTTTGTTCTGCTCTACCTTGGAGTATTACATATTTTATATCGAGATTGTTATAGGAATTGCACACCATCCTATGAACTCTTGGTACAGTGATACTTCTTGCCATCATTGTTCATTCCTCGGTTCCTGTGTTATTGTAACCGGAATGCCGACAAATGAATCATGGCGTGTGAAATCAATACTCCTAGCAACCTTGTTGCTTGGTAGTTAAAGGATAATAATTTCATTCTTAGCATGTTGGTTAGTGAATCATCATTCTAAGATTGATCGTGCTACCTAGTCCATTCTCCTGGTTCACTCCTCGATCGATGAGTTAGGATTATTTCAAATCCTTGCCCTACTGATCATATCGTCTTGCCCTGGAAAGCAAGATTGTTCTCAAGCTTAGTAACATACCGGTGGTTTGTGATTTTCCGAAGATCTTCTCGGAAGTATTACCAGGTTGTCACCTGACCGTTGTGTTGAGCTTGTGATCAAGTTGGGTTCTTGTGAACCACCCTCTCTCCAAGATCGGTGTTAGATATCCCTGAGCTAGTTGGTTAAGCTAGACAACAACTTGGAGAGTTGGAAGATAAAATCTTGCCTGACTTAGTTCGTTCCAAAGGGATATTCTTGTGTAGTGTGTGTTGAAGAAAGATGATATCCTCATCGATTGGTCCCTGTGATCAGTTGTTGGACCTATTGTCTTATCAATCCTTTGATTTGAGTGTGGGCCATCGTCAAGTCAAATCAGTACCAACGATGCTCGTAATGTTGTCTTATTCGTGGTTGATCCCTCGAGCATACACCATTACATCTTTGGTCTGACCAATGCTATCAACGTGTTCACTTAACTATGGAATTCCTTTTAAAAGGAAACCTAGATGAATTGTTGTTGAGCCCATTGACAACATCCTTATCTCCTCCATGGTCTTGTTGGACAACAAGTTAGTGTTGGAAACTTTTGAAGCATTTTCTTCATGCTAGCTCATGAAGTATTTGTTTTATGAAAGGAGTGACTTCCTCTTATACACGTGCATTTGGTGAAAGTTGCCGCCGTGGATTCGAGAAAGTCAATGTTGCTTTCTTTGGAATCATTCCAAATCAGTCATGCACACGTGCGAAGAATGCTGTGGTTTGAAGACTTGCAACCTCCATTCCATATGTGTTCCGTAGCACCCCAAGCCACTGACTGATTTGTTCGAGAAAAGGAGTTAAGTGTTAATCCATGGTAATGCACAAGACTTCGATACCCTCGTTGATGGTTCCCCCCTCCTGAACTCGGTAGTGTTTTATTATAAGACTACTATGTGGTCATGCTTGTCTGGGACAACGTGTTCACATGTTAGTAGCAGAACCAGCTCATGTTTTGGAGCTTGCTATCGTAGTTCATCTCCCGAGAATCCCGCAACGTTATCTCGTCGATTTGTGTTGCAAACTTTCATTTTTCTTTCTAGACTTGATGAGTCTGGGGTATCCTGACACCAACCAGATCTGAATCTCAGGCAGATGTGATGGTTGGAACATTTTCCAAGAATTATAATATTGGTCTCTCAATAACCGGCAAGGTGGATGTCGTGGCCAACACACCCAGCCGGAAGACCTATTATTATAGTATCATGATTGAGGAAGTTGGCCACCTCCCCATAGGGATTTCGTAGGATTTACTCCCTAGTTGCCCCTATGGATTTTTGTGTTCCCGAAGTCCGACCTTTTTACTTGATGTTTTAGATATCAAACCATATCTATGAATGGGATACACTAGTACATCAAGGAGAACATTAGAAGCGGAGTGCTAAATGTCTCTCGGTCGATCATCCAGATTTTATTTGCTTGGCCTCGCTAAGGTGAAATATGAGAAAGTGTTATCCTCCTTCGCATCTGCATCGTCCATCGCTATTCATCATGGTAGTATGTTGTGTTGTCAGCACCCTTGACGCGGTTGTTGATAAAACCTTGATGATTGTGGAAATGCTCAAGTTCTTGAGAGCACGCACAAGCGCTACGTCTTATCATTGGCACTAGCTGGGTTTGCTCTCAGTTTCCTCGGCAATGCTATGACCTATTCAAACAGCGAATTCACTCTCTATTGTTGGGTTCTTCCCCAGTTACCAGAATCATTCCCAGCATTTGCATTTTGTTCCTAGCTTGCACCGCCAATGTGCCATTCTACCATGGGTCTCTTCCATTTCCGGTGATAAGGAAAATCATCCATTACGTTGTCTTCAACAAGGTAGTCCACATCATCCAAGTCCGAGTATGCCATTCTACCGACCCCCTCCAAACGATCACTCGAGAATTGCCTTAGGCTGGTTTAAAGAGTTTCAATGATCTCTGAATCAAAAGTAATTCTTTTTGCCACTTAAGGGGATATCTCTACGAGTCACCTTCCCTAAGGTGTATCGTTATGGTATCATGGCAACTCAACTCCTCGCTACGTTGACAATCGTTTACCACCTTCTTAGGTATGAAATTGTTGTCTACCTAGTGAACCTTCGTCATCTGCCTCACTCCATTCTTATGGATGTGTGCTTCGTCCCTCAGCTCGAGAGATGTTGCTATGTCTCATTCCGTGAGTTAATCCTGAGTTGTTCGACCTCCGAGAAGAACGATTCTTTTAGGGTTTTTCCTTTCCTCTCGTTGTCATGTTAGTTGGAGTTCTCAGAGCAAAACTTCGAGAAAATGATGGTGAACAAATCAACGTTCAGTTGAAGTGCAACCTGGATCGTGAAGATTATACTAGTTTGCGTTTCCCCTTCATCCTACCCTACGCTTGAATCTCGAGACGAGATTCTTGTTTAGTGGGGGTGAGTTGTCACATCCCTAGCTTCTGGCATTGCTCTAGGCTAGCTTCATGTGTGCATCATGTCTATATTTTTGAAATTTGAATTGAGGAATTTTCAAAAGCCTCAGAAAACCTCTAAAAATAACCAACATTTAATTCTTCTCAAATGAATCCAAGAAAATGTTCCTGTTATTCTATAGAAATATTGGTAAGAGGTAAAATTCAAACCAATATTTTTGGAGTCACAGAAATATTTGTTTTGGCCATTTGAATTAATTCAATAACCAATTGCATTGGATTTATATTTTATATATAATTAATATATGTCTAATAATTCTGGAACATTTTATGTGGTTTGGTATATTTTAGTTCTAGCCACATAATTATTTTCAGGATTTTATAAAATGGTTTAGTATTTTTACTAAACCAAAACAAAACAGAACAAAATAGAAAACAGAGATATAAAACAGAAAGCAGAGAGAGAGAAGGAATCTCACCTGGGCTTACCTGGCGGCCCAAGTGGCCGGCCCAGCCCACCACCACAGCCTCCCTGTCGTCTTCCTCCCTGGATAGGAGGACGAGCGCGTGCCCACCGCGCGCTGGCCACGCGCCTTGCCAGCTCCTGCTTACCGCTCTCCCCCGACGCTCTGGACGCCCTGGACGTCGACACGCGGCCTCCCCGGCCGCCCCTCATTCTCTCCCGAGCTCTCCCCCTCCTCTGTTCCTCTCTCCCTCTCGTGCCGAGCGCAGCCGTCGCCACCGACGCCGTTCGCCGCGGCCACCGGCCACCCCTCGCCTCGCCGATGCCTCCAGAAGAACCGCCGCGCCTTCTTCTTCGTCTCCACCAACCCATGTGACGCCGGAAGCCTCGGAGCGCCGTCCCCGATGCCTTCTTCCTCCTCGGGCCACCGAGATCGCCGGCGACCTCCCGTCGTCACCAGCCCCTCCCCGAGCCCACTGACCACCCCTGCGGACTCGACGTGAGCTCCTCTTCGTTTCCCCTCCGTATTTTCGTTCAATTTCGTGCCGTATCCATCGTCTCCGCCGAGCCCGAGAGCCCATTGCCGCCGGCCACGAGGTCGCCGTGGCTAGAGCTCACGCGCGTCACGTCCAAGCACACCACCATGCTCAGCACCACGCCAGGATCCCAAAACCCTAGTCTATCGCTCCTGTGGCGCACCGTAGCCACCGCCCGCGCCTCACCCGAACTCCGGCCGCCGCCGTCGTCAGGATTGCCGTCGCCTCCGGCCACCTTAGCTTCTCCCGTCCGCCCTGTTAGATGCGCGCGAGTCTGGGCATCCCGTAGAGCCCCTCCGCCGCTCTTTTGGTCATCGGAGGGCGAATCCCGGCGCTCTTCGCCGTCCCTGGCCTCGCCGGCGACGAGCCGCGGGTCAACTCCGGCGAGTTGACCCGGGTTTGACCCCCCTCTCTCTCACTGACATGCGGGCCCCGCCCGGCTAATCAAGTTAGGTTAGTATTAACTAAGTTAGATTAGTTAGTTAGACACTGACACTCGGGACCCACCGGTCAGGGGTTGACCGGGCTGTGGCACGTTGACCTGCTGACGTCATCGTGACGTCAGTATGACGCAGTAATATTTTCTGGATTTTTTTTATATAATTCAGGAAATTTCAGAAAATGCCTAAAACTTCTAAAAATCATAGAAAATTAACCGTAACTCCAAATTAAATAAATTATATATGAAAAATTATCAGAAAAATTCAAGGAATCCATCTGTACCATTTTCATGCATGTTAGAACAACTTATAGCTGCTGTTTAGCACAAATCAATTAAATGGCATTTAAATAATCACATATGGAGTTTGAATTTGAATCTTGTATTCAAACCAATTTCATTTAATCTGTTGCTAGTTGCATTAGCTCAAAACACATTCATTTTGCCATGTCATGATCATGCATCATATTGTACATTGCATTGATTGTGTTCCCTTCTGTGTTGCTGGTATTTGTCCCCTCTCGATAGACGTGATACCGATGATGTGATCGTTGACACTGATGAAGACTCAATGTTATCTTCAGAAGTGCCAGGCAAGCAAAAACCCCTTGTTCATTCCGATACAATCCCACTCTCTCGCTCCTCCTCTCTTTTACTGCATTAGGACAACACCGATTCAACTGTTACATGCTGCGGTAGCTGAACCCCTTTATCCTCTGCATGACCTGTCATTGCCACAGTAAATAGATGAAACCCACTAGCATGAGTAGGAGTTGTTTGAGCCCTGTTGTGCCTACTCATTCATGTTTGTTTGTCATGCCTGCTACTGCTTAGAGTTGAGTCAGGTCTGATTCATCGGGGATGAATCAGAGGTGTGTGAACATGTCCTACTGTGTGTGAGCTAAGTGTGTGAACACGATTTGGTAAAGGTAGCGGTGAGAGGCCATGTAGGAGTATATGGTGGGTTGTCTCATTGCAGCCGTCCTCAGGAACTGAGTTCTGTGTTTGTGATCCATGATTCAGCTACTACCACGCATTGGGCCCGAAACCAATGGACCCTCTCGGCTTCTTAATCACCCTTGTCCTCTGTCCAGGAGTTGCAAGTAGTTTCTGGTGTTTGTAGTATGCTGGAGGCCGTGGACAGCGCTGACCGTAGGGGTGGGCTGTGATGCGGTAGGCACGTGGCCGGGTAAACCGGGCACCCGTTTGGTGTCACGGAACCCTGTACACATCGTTTGGGGCTGTGAGCGAAACTCCGGCCGGATCTCCTCATGGATGGAACCCGAATAGGCGATAAACCTGGACTAGAGACTTGAGTGTTTAGGCAGGCCGTGGCCGACACCCACGTTGGGCTTCCGCTTGAAGGTTGCCGAGTACATGTCGTGTAAACGGCGGTAAGTGGTGAGAGCGTGTGTGAAGAAGTACACCCCTGCAGGGTTAACCTAATCTATTCGAATAGCCGTGTCCACAGAAAAGGACCTCTGGGTTGCTTATATCAGTTCATAGACAAGTGAAAGTGGATACTCTAAAATACGCAAGATAAGCGTGAGTGCTATGGATGGCATTCTCGTAGGGAGACGGGAGCGGATCCATAGTGGTGTATTGATATGGTGAATATGTGGACTCGTGTGCGCCACCTCAAAAGAGTTACTTGCAGTCGTAGTTTAGGATAGCCACCGAGTCAAAGCTGGCTTGCTGCAGTTAAACCCCACCATCCCCTTGTTGAAAATGATGCATATGTAGTTAGTTCTGATGTAAGTCTTGCTGGGTACATTTGTACTCACGTTTGCCTATTTTATGTTTTGCAGAGAGACTTCAGTCTCACTAGTAGTTCCGCTTGGACTTCGACGTTTAGCTTGATACCTCAGCTACGATCTTGTGCCCTCGGCAGGATCTGATAGATAGTCAGGCTTCTCAGCCTTTTTCATTTATAGATGTCTGTACTCAGACATGATAGCTTCCGCTTGTGCTTTGACTTGTATGCTCTGATTGTTGGGTCATGAGACCCATGTTTGTAATGTCTCGCTCCTCGGAGCCTATTGAATAAACTACTTGAGTCGTAGAGTCATTTTGTGATGCCATGTTGTATTGCACATATCGAGCATATTGTGTATGTTATTGAAATGCTTGGTATGTGTGGGATCTGACCATCTAGTTGTTTATCTTTAGTAGCCTCTCTTACCGGGAAATGTCTCCTAGTGTTACCGCTGAGCCATGGTAGCTTGCTACTGCTCTGGAACACTTAGGCTGGCCGGCATGTGTCCTTCTTCGTTCCTGTGTCTGTCCCTTCGGGGAAATGTCACGCTTTGAGTACCGGAGTCCTGTTAGCCCGCTACAGCCCGGTTTACCGGAGTCCTGCTAGCCCAGTGCTACAGCCCGGACCCACTTGCTGATGACCGACACGTTCGAAGCTGGGTCATGGATGCCTGTCCCTGTAAGTCTGTGCCACTTTGGGTTTACGACTAGTCATGTCAGCCCGGGCTCTTTATCATATGGATGCTAGCGACACTATCATATACGTGAGCCAAAAGGCGCAAACGGTCCCGGGAAAAGGTAAGACGACACCCGTGGGGATACCGTGCGTGAGGCCGCAGAGTGATATAAGGTGTTACCAGCTAGATCGATGTGACATCGAGTCGGGGACCTGACACAAACCAACTTCATTTAATCTGTGGCTAGTTGCATTAGCCCAAAACACATTCATTTTGCCATGTCATGATCATGCATCATATTGTGCATTGCATTGATTATGTTTCCTTCTGTGTTACCGGTATTTGTCCCCTCTCGATAGACGTGATACCGATGATGTGATCGTTGACACTGATGAAGACTCAATGTTATCTTCAGAAGTGCCAGGCAAGCAAAACCCCCTTGTTCATTCCGATACAATCCTACTCTCTCGCTCCTGCTCTCTTTTACTGCATTAGGACAACATCGATTCATCTGTTACTTGCTGCGGTAGCTGAACCCCTTTATCCTTTGCATGACCTGTCATTGCCACAGTAAATAGATGAAACCCACTAGCATGAGTAGGAGTTGTTTGAGCCCTGTTGTGCCTACTCATTCATGCTTGTTTGTCATGCCTGCTACTGCTTAGAGTTGTGTCAGGTCTGATTCATCCGGGATGAATCAGAGGTGTGTGAACATGTCCTACTGTGTGTGAGCTAAGTGTGTGAACACGATTTGGTAAAGGTAGCGGTGAGAGGCCATGTAGGAGTACATGGTGGGTTGTCTCATTGCAGCCGTCCTCAGGAACTGAGTTCTGTGTTTGTGATCCATGATTCAGCTACTACCACGCATTGGGCCCGAAACCAATGGACCCTCTCGGCTTCTTGATCACCCTTGTCCTCTGTCCAGGAGTTGCAAGTAGTTTCTGGTGTTTGTAGTATGCTGGAGGCCGTGCGCAGCGCTGACCGTAGGGGTGGGCTGTGATGCGGTAGGCACATGGCCGGGTAAACCGGGCGCCCGTTTGGTGTCACGGAACCCTGTTCACATCGTTTGGGGCTGTGAGCGAAACTCCGGCCGGATCTCCTCATGGATGGAACCCGAATAGGCGATAAACCTGGACTAGAGACTTGAGTGTTTAGGCAGGCCGTGGCCGACACCCACGTTGGGCTTCCGCTTGAAGGTTGCCGAGTACATGTCGTGTAAACGGCGGTAAGTGGTGAGAGCGTGTGTGAAGAAGTACACCCCTGCAGGGTTAACCTAATCTATTCGAATAGCCGTGTCCACGGAAAAGGACCTCTGGGTTGCTTATATCAGTTCATAGACAAGTGAAAGTGGATACTCTAAAATACGCAAGATAAGCGTGAGTGCTATGGATGGCGTTCTCGTAGGGGAACGAGAGCGGATCCATAGTGGTGTATTGATATGGTGAATATGTGGACTCGTGTGCGCCACCTCAAAAGAGTCGCTTGCAGTCGTAGTTTAGGATAGCCACCGAGTCAAAGCTGGCTTGCTGCAGTTAAACCCCACCATCCCTTTGTTGAAAATGATGCATATGTAGTTAGTTCTGATGTAAGTCTTGCTGGGTACATTTGTACTCACGTTTGCCTATTTTATGTTTTTGCAGAGAGACTTCAGTCTCACTAGTAGTTCCACGTGGACTTCGACGTTTAGCTTGTTACCTCAGCTACGATCTTGTGCCCTCGGCAGGATCTGATAGATAGTCAGGCTTCTCGGCCTTTTTCATTTATAGATGTCTGTACTCAGACATGATAGCTTCCGCTTGTGCTTTGATTTGTATGCTCTGATTGTTGGGTCATGAGACCCATGTTTGTAATATCTCGCTCCTCGGAGCCTATTGATAAATTACTTGAGTCGTAGAGTCATGTTGTGATGCCATGTTGTATTTGCACATATCAGCCATGTCAGCCCGGGCTCCTTATCATATGGATGCTAGCGACACTGTCATATACGTGTGCCAAAAGGCGCAAACGGTCTCGGGCAAAGGTAAGGCGACACCCGTGGGAATACCGCGCGTGAGGCCGCAAAGTGATATGAGGTGTTACATGCTAGATCGATGTGGCATTGAGTCGGGGTCCTGACAGGAGGAGCGTTTTCGAAGCCCTCCGCCGTCGCTGGCGTCGCCGGCAACGAGCCGCGGGTCAACTCCGGCGAGTTTGACCCGGGTTTGACCGCACTTTGACCCGCTCTGGCTCACTGACGTGTGGGCCAGGCACTGTTTATGTAGGTGTTAGATTAGTTAACACTAATTAATTTAGTTAATTAACTAAACACTGACATGTGGGCTCATGCCCCCACTTACACTTTTAGTTAGGATTAAATTAGCACTAACACTCCCTGTTAATGAGCCTAGACACTGACGCATGGACCCCACTGGTCAGGTTTGACCTGGACCAGCCCTGTTGACCCTGCTGACGTCACTCTGACGCATTGCTGACGCAATAACTCATTTCTGGATTTATTCTTATATAGGAATTTCAGAAAATAATTCAAAACTTCTAAAATTCATAGTAAATCAAACGTAACTCCAAATGAAATAAATTATATATGAAAAATTATCAGAAAAATCCAATCTATCCATCTGTACCATTTTCATGCATGTTAGAACAACTTATGACTACTGTTTAGGACAATTCAATTAAATGGCATGTAATAAATCACATATGGAGTTTGAATTTGAATCTTTGATTCAAACCAACTTCATTTAATATGGTTTTAGTTGCATCAGCTCAAATCATAAGCATATTGCCATGTCATGAGCATGCATCATATTGTGCATTGCATTGATTGTATTTCCTTTTGTGTTGCCGGTATTTGTCCCCTCTCGATAGACGTGATACCGATGATGTGATCGACGACACCGATGAAGAACTATACTATCTTCAGAAGTGCCAGGCAAGCAAAACCCCCTTGTTCATTCCGATAAAATCCCACTCTCTCACTCCTGCTCTCTTTTACTGCATTAGGACAACAACGATTCAACTATTACTTGCTGCGGTAGCTGAACCCCTTTATCCTCTGCATGACCTGTCATTGCCACAGTAAATAGATGAAACGCACTAGCATGAGTAGGAGCTGTTTGAGCCCTGATGTGCCTACTCATTCATGCTTGTTTGTCATGCCTGCTACTGCTTAGAGTTGAGTCAGGTCTGATTCATCGGGGAGGAATCAGAGGTGTATGAACACGTCCTACTGTGTGTGAGCTAAGTGTGTGAACACGATTTGGTAAAGGTAGCGGTGAGAGGCCATGTAGGAGTACATGGTGGGTTGTCTCATTGCAGCCGTCCTCAGGAACTGAGTTCTGTGTTTGTGATCCATGAAACAGATACTACCACGCGTTGGGCTCGAAACCAATGGACCCGCTCGGCTTCTTAATCACCCTTGTCCTCTGTCCAGGAGTTGCAAGTAGTTTCTGGTGTTTGTAGTATGTTGGAGGCCGTGGGCAGCGCTGATCGGAGGGGTGGGCTGTGATGCGGTAGGCACGTGGCCGGGTATACCGGGCGCCCGTTTGGTGTCACGGAACCCTGTACACATTGTTTGGGGCTGTGAGCGAAACCCCGGCTGGATCTCCTCATGGATGGAACCCGAATAGGCGATAAACCTGGACTAGCGACTTGAGTGTTTAGGTAGGCCGTGGCCGACACCCTCGTTGGGCTTCCGCTTGAAGGTTGCCGAGTACATGTCGTGTAAACAGCGGTAAGTGGTGAGAGCGTGTGTGAAGAAGTACACCCCTACATGGTTAACATCATCTATTCGAATAGCCGTGTCCGTGGAAAAGGACTTCTGGGTTGCCTGTACAGTTCATAGACAAGTGAAAGTGGATACTCTAAAATACGCAAGATAAGCGTGAGTGCTATGGATGGTGTTCTCGTAGGGAGACGGGAGCGAATCCATAGTGGTGTATTGGTTGGTTTATATGTGGACTCGTGTGCGCCACCTCAAAGAGTCGCTTGCAGTCGTAGTTCAGGATAGCCACTGAGTCAAAGCTGGCTTGCTGCAGTTAAACTCCACCACCCCCTTTGTTGATAATGATGCATATGTAGTTAGTTTTGATGTAAGTCTTGCTGGGTACATTTGTACTCACGTTTGCCTATTTTATGTTTTGCAGAGACTTCCGTCTCACTAGTAGTTCCGCGTGGACTTTGACGTTTAACTTGATACCTCAGCTACGATCTTGTGCCCTCGGCAGGATCTGGTAGATAGTCAGGCTTCTCAGCCTTTTTCATTTATAGATGTCTGTACTCAGACATGATAGCTTCCGCTTGTGTATAGACTTGTATGCTCTGAATGTTGGGTCATGAGACCCATGTTCGTAATATCTCACTCCTCAGAGCCTATTGAATAAATACTTGAGTCGTAGAGTCATGTTGTGATGTCATGTTGTATTTGCACATATCGAGCATATTGTGTGTATGTTATTGAAATGCTTGGTATGTGTGGGATCTGACTATCTAGTTGTTTATCCTTAGTAGCCTCTCTTACTAGGAAATGTCTCCTAGTGTTTCCACCGAGCCATGGTAGCTTGCTACTGCTCCGGAACACTTAGGCTGGCCGGCATGTGTCCTTCTTCGTTCCTGTGTCTGTCCCCTCGGGGAAATGTCATGCGATGAATAGCGGAGTCCTGTTAGACCGCTACAGCCCGGTTCACCGGAGTCCTGCTAGCCCAGTGCTACAGCCTAGATTCACTCGCTGATGACCGACACGTTCGATGCTGGGTCATGGATGCCTGTCCCTGTAAGGTTGTGCCACTGTGGGTTTACGACTAGCCATGTCAGCCCGGGCTCCTTATCATATGGATGCTAGCGACACTATCATATACGTGTGCCAAAAGGCGCAAACGGTCCCGGCAAAGGTAAGGCGACACCCGTGGGAATATCGTGCGTGAGGCCGCAAAGTGATATGATGTGTTACATGCTAGAACGATGTGGCATTGAGTCGGGGTCCTGACAGCTTAGGTATCAGAGCCTGACTGCCTGTAGGATTACCAAGCCAAACTGGTCGAAGTTGAGTCTAGAAATTCGTTAGTTATATAAGGGAATTGATTGTGGGATGGAACGTAAGGCTCTTTTTACTCCTTATACCTCATGCCCTTCTGATCTGAGTCATCTTATCTTTTTCCACGGGGTTTAAGAACTAGGCTTCTCATCTATCTATTAGGATGACGTGTTACTAATCCATAGACTTATAGAATTGATAGTTTTAAGCCTCAGTTCAGTCTCTACAACTTCCGTGTGTTGTTAGTTGATCTCAGAACCTTGTTATTGTGATGTTGAGTGGTCATGCCACTATTTTGCAGGATGTCTCAAATCATTTTGAGCATTTACAGCCGTTATGTTGTCCGAGTCATCCCAGGTTTCTAAACAGTCTGATGCATTTGCAAATCCCTTCTTCCCGTTTCCGATGTCCCTTTGGTCAGATTAATCACACAAATTAGTGAGTTGAGGTACTTATTTGCCTCGACATATATGTTGGAGTTAATATTATGACCCTAGGTGTTTTAGGGGATCATCTAGTGGTCTAGCCATGTTTTGTGTTCCAGTGTGATGATTCTAGCCATTATTCTCGAAAGCATCTCATGATGCAATTTAGTTAGTAGGTATTCTATTCCTAGGGTTTTGAACCCAAGACTCACACTACTTACTTCATGTTGATAGTGTTTGCTAGTCCCTTTAGGATACTAGTAACCTTTGCGATAGTCCTCAAGGTCCGTGGTATTTCCTTCTTCCAAATACTATGGACCACTTATGGAAGTAGTTTGTTGGATCAAAAGATCATAACAGGAGTGCTCTCGATGGGTTCTCCATTCTATATTGCGACTCTGCCAGTTCTACTTTTTTGCATGGGTTATCCGGAAGAAACTTGTTGAACTTGGTTCAACATACTAATCTATGCATCCACAACTCAGAAAATCGTATGCTCCTTTGAGTTGTCCCGCTTTAGTTTTCTTCCGACCCTCGTCTATCAATTGATAGTCAAGAGTAGTTGTGCACTCGAGCTCATCGAAGCCCATTACTCTTGTGGTCCGTCAAGCCACTCTAGTTCAGAATGACTAGGAGAAACAAACTCCAGTACCTCATCCATTTCCAGGATTGGGTCAAAGTAGTTGCGCTCCGCATATCAAATTGCTAATCCAGCTTTTGTTCTGCTCTACCTTGGAGTATTATTTTCTTTATATTAAGAATATCATGGGAATTGCACACCATCCTATGAACTCTTGATACAGTTATACTTTTTATCATCATTATTCATTCCTCGGTTTCGTGTTATTGTAACCGGAACGCCGACAAGTGAATCATGACGTGTGAAATCAATACTCCTAGCAACTCCGTTGCTTGGTAGTTAACTAGACAATAACCTCATCCTTAGCAAGTTCATTATTGATCATCACCCTAAGGTTGAACGTGCCACCTAGTCCACTTTCCTGGTGCACTCCTCGATTGATGAGTTAGTATTTTGTTTAGTCCTTGCTCATTTGTTCATATCGTCTTGCCTTTAAAAGCAAGTGTTCTCGAGCTTAGTAACATATCGGTGGTTCGTGATTTTCCGAATATCCTCTCGGAAGTATCACTAGGTCGTCACCTGACCGCTATGTTGAGTTCGTGATCAAGTAGGTTTATTCCTGTAAACCACCCCTTCTCCAAGAGTCTGTGTTGGGTACCCCTGAGCTGTTTGGTCAAGCTAAACAACAACTTGGAGAGTTGGAAGATGGAAGCTTGTCCGATTTAGTTCATCTAAGGGATATCCTTGTGTGTGTGTGTTGAAGAAAGATGATATCTTCGTTGATTGATTTCCGTGATCAGTTGTTGAACCTATTGTCTTATCAAACTTGATTTGTGTATGGGCTTTCGTCAAATCAAATCAGAACCAATGATGTTCGTAGTGTTGTCTTACTCGTGGTTGATTCCTCGAGCATACACCACTATATCTCTTGGGTCTGACCAATACTATCACATTGTTCACATGATGGTGGAAGTCCAGTGATATGGAAATTCCGATGAGTTGTTGTTGAGCCCATCAGCAGCATTTTGTCTCCCCCATGATTCATGTTGAACATCAACCTAGTGTTGGAAACTTTGTAAGCAATGCCTTCGTGTTCCGTTCATGAAGCCTATGCTTGGATGGAAGAAGTGACTTCCTCGAATTCATGTGCATTTGGTACAAGTTGCCGCCATGAATTTGAGAAAGGTTTGTTTTGCTTCCTTCGGAACCATCCCAAGTCATTCACGCATTCGTGCGAAGTATTCTATGGTTTGGTAGATTAATTACCTCCATTCCATATGTGTCCCTAGCACACCAAGCCACTGATTGATCTGTTCAAGGATAATAAGTTCTAAGTGCTAGTCCTGAAGGTACCAGATGGATTTGTACAAGATTTTGTTATCCTCGATGATGGTTTCCCACCTGAACTTGGTAGTGTTTTATTGTAAGACTACGATGTGGTCATGCTTGTCTGAGACAACGTGTTCACATGTTTGTGGCAGAACCAGCTCATATTTTGGAGCTTACTATCGTATTTCATTCCCCGAGAATCTCGCAACGTCATCTCGTCGATCTGTGTTGCAAACTTTCGTTTTTCTTTCTAGACTTGATGAGTCTAGAATATCCTGACACCAGCCACATCTGAATCTCAGGCAGATATGATGGTTGGAACGTCTTCCCAAGAACTATAATATTGGTCTCTTTGTAACCCGGTAAAGTGGATGTCGTGGCCAACACATCTAGCCGGAAGACCTATTATTGTAGTATCTTGATTGAAGAAGTTGGCCACCTCCCCATAAGGACGTCATAGGATTTACTCCCTAGCTGTGCCTTATGATTTTTGTGTTCCCGAAGTCCGACCTTTTACTTGATGTTCTAGATATTAAACCATATCTACGTATGGGACATGCTAGTGCATCAAGGAGAACATTAGAAGCGGAGTGCTACATGTCTCTCGGTCGATCGTCCAGATTTTGTTTCCTTGGCCTCGCTAAGATGAAATCTGAGAAAGTGTTATCTTCCTTTGCATCTGCATCGTCCATCACTATTCATCATGGTAGTATGTTGTGTTGTCAGCACCCTTGACACGGATGTTGGTAAAACCTTGACGAATATGGAAATGCTCAAGTTCTTGAGAGCACGCACAAGCGCTAGGTGTTAACATCGGCACTAACTGGGATTGCTCTCAGTTTCCTCGGTTATGCTATAACTTTTCAAACAGTGGATTCACTCTCCACTGTTGAGCTTCTCCCCAGTTACTAAAATCATCCCTTGTGTTGTTTTCAACAAGGTAATCCACATCATCCATTCTAATCCCGGTATGTCACTCCACCGAACTCCTCCAAATGATCGATTTTGATTTGCCCTAAGCTGGTATAAAGAGTTTCAATGATCCTTGAATCAAAGGTAATTCTTTTTGCCACTTAAGGGGGATATATTCTACGAGTCACCTCCTCTAAGATGTCTCGTTATGGTATCATGGAAACTCAACTCCTTGCTACGTTGACAACCATTCACCACTTTCTTAAGCGTGAAATTGTTATCCACCTAGTGAACCTTCGTCCTCTGCTTCACCCCATTCCTATGGATGTGTGCTTCGCGTCTCAGCTCGTGAGATGTTTCTATGTCTCATTCCGTGAGTTGATCATGAGTTGCTCGATCTTCGAGAAGATCGATCCTTCTAGAGTTTTCTTTCTCCTCTCGTTGTCATGTCGGTTGGAGTTCTCAGAGCAAGACATCAAGGTAATGATGGTGATCAAATCAACGTTCATTTGAAGTGCAACCTGGATCGTGTAGATTTCGTTAGTTGCGTTTTCCCCTTCATCTTACCCTATGCCTGAATCTCGGGACGAGATTCTTGTTTAGTGGGGGTGAGTTGTCACATCCCAGCTAGTCCATGCTTTAGAGTGTGTGCATCATGTTTAAATTCAAATGAAACTTGAATTGAGGAATTTTCAAAAGCCTCAGAAAACCTCTAAAAATAACCAACATTTAAATCTTCTCAAATGAGTCCAAGAAAATGTTCCTGTTATTCTTTAGAAATATTGGTAGGAGGTAAAATTCAAACCAATATTTTTGGAGTCACAGAAATATTTATTTTGGCCATTTGAATTAATCCAATAACTATTTGCTTTGGATTTATATTTAATATATATTAAATATGACTCCAAAAATTCTAGAAGTTTGTGAGTGGCTTTGCGTATATTTTAGCAAGCTATATAATGACCTACAAAATTTATTAAATGATTTAGTTGCTAAACTAAATCAGAACACAGGAAATGAAATAGAAAAGAAAAATAGGAAAAGAGAGATAGAGAGAGAAGTATCTGGCGCTCACCTCGCAGCCCACCTGGCACAACTCCAGTGGCCCAGCCCACCACCGCCTCCTTCCCTGTCGCCTTCCTCCTCGTGCCAGTAGGCAGAGGAGGGACACCGCGACGCAGCCGAGCTCGCCACGCCACCACCCTGCCTGGCTGCCTCCTCCTCTCCCTGGACGTCTCCCGCAGCTCCACGCCACCCCCCCTCGACCCTCTGCACCTCTCCCCTCTCTAGCTGGACCTCCTCCCCCTCCTCTGCGTCTTTCCGCGGCACCACCGAACGCTGTCGTCGCCGCCGACCGTCACCACCGCGGCCACCAGCATCCCCACGCCCAGCCATCTAGTGCCCGAGCTCCGCCTCCTCGCGCTGAACCTCTTCACGCCAAAGGAAACAAGCCGGAGGGCCCCACTTCGTCGCCATCGTCGCCGCCTTCTCCGTCGGTCGCCGGAGATACGCCTCGCCGCCCCGCTCGCTCCGACGCTTCCCCGGCCCCTCCATCTGCACCGGCCAACTCGCCGTGAGGTCCTCTTCTTTCTCCCCCTAGCCACGTCGCTCGAGCCGCCCCTAACCCCGTTGGCCATCACGGCCAAGAGCTCGGCTCCGCCGGCCATGTCGCCATCGTGGCCACAGACGCGTAAGCTCGAAACCGAGCGCGTCACTGTGCTCAGCACATCGCCAGGAGGCCGTAGCACCTAGGCGTTCGCCCCGCCGTGCCCCACAGCACCATTCCCAACCTTGCCCGAACTCCGGCCACCGCCGAGGTCGATGCCATGATCGACTCCGGCCACCCCTGCCGCTAACTCTGGTCCAGTTGGATGCGGAAGAGCACCAGCAATGCGTAGAGCCCCTCAGTCGCTGATTTGGTCGCCGGAGGAGCGTTTCCGACGCCCTCCGCCGTCGCTGGCGTCGCCGGCAACGAGCCGCGGGTCAACTCCGGCGAGTTTGACCAGGGTTTGACCGCACTTTGACCCGCTCTGGCTCACTGACATGTGGGCCAGGCACTGTTTATTTAGGTGTTAGATTAGTTAACACTAATTAATTTAGTTAATTAACTAAACACTGACATGTGGGCTCAGGCCCCCACTTACACTTTTAGTTAGGATTAAATTAGCACTAACACTCCCTGTTAATTAGCCTAGACACTGACGTATGGACCCCACTGGTCAGGTTTGACCTGGACCAGCCCTGTTGAACCTGTTGACGTCACTCTGACGCACTGCGAACGCAATAACTAATTTCTGGATTTATTCTTATATAGGAATTTCAGAAAATAATTCAAAACTTCTAAAATTCATAGTAAATCAACCGTAACTCCAAATGAAATAAATTATATATGAAAAATTATCAGAAAAATCCAATCTATCCATCTGTACCATTTTCATGCATGTTAGAACAACTTATGACTACTGTTTAGGACAATTCAATTAAATGGCATGTAATAAATCACATATGGAGTTTGAATTTGAATCTTTGATTCAAACCAACTTCATTTAATATGGTTTTAGTTGCATCAGCTCAAATCATAAGCATATTGCCATGTCATGAGCATGCATCATATTGTGCATTGCATTGATTGTATTTCCTTCTGTGTTGCTGGTATTTGTCCCCTCTCGATAGACGTGATACCGACGATGTGATCGACGACACCGATGAAGAACTATACTATCTTCAGAAGTGCCAGGCAAGCAAAACCCCCTTGTTCATTCCGATAAAATCCCACTCTCTCGCTCCTGCTCTCTTTTACTGCATTAGGACAACAATGATTCAACTGTTACTTGCTGCGGTAGCTGAACCCCTGTATCCTCTGCATGACCTGTCATTGCCACAGTAAATAGATGAAACCCACTAGCATGAGTAGGAGTTGTTTGGGCCCTGATGTGCCTACTCATTCATGCTTGTTTGTTATGCCTGCTACTGCTTAGAGTTGAGTCAGGTCTGATTCATCGGGGATGAATCAGAAGTGTATGAACACGTCCTACTGTGTGTGAGCTAAGTGTGTGAACACGATTTGGTAAAGGTAGCGGTGAGAGGCCATGTAGGAGTACATGGTGGGTTGTCTCATTGCAGCCGTCCTCAGGAACCGAGTTCTGTGTTTGTGATCCATGAAACAGATACTACCACGCATTGGGCCCGAAACCAATGGACCCGCTCGGCTTCTTAATCACCCTTGTCCTCTGTCCAGGAGTTGCAAGTAGTTTCTGGTGTTTGTAGTATGCTGGAGGCCGTGGGCAGCGCTGACCGGAGGGGTGGGCTGTGATGCGGTAGGCATGTGGCCGGGTATACCGGGCGCCCGTTTGGTGTCACGGAACCCTGTACACATCGTTTGGGGCTGTGAGCGAAACCCCGGCCGGATCTCCTCATGGATGGAACCCGAATAGGCGATAAACCTGGACTAGCGACTTGAGTGTTTAGGTATGCCGTGGCCGACACCCTCGTTGGGCTTCCGCTTGAAGGTTGCCGAGTACATGTCGTGTAAACGGCGGTAAGTGGTGAGAGCGTGTGTGAAGAAGTACACCCCTGCAGTGTTAACATCATCTATTCGAATAGCCGTGTCTGCGGAAAAGGACTTCTGGGTTGCCTGTACAGTTCATAGACAAGTGAAAGTGGATACTCTAAAATACGCAAGATAAGCGTGAGTGCTATGGATGGCGTTTTCGTAGGGAGACGGGAGCGAATCCATAGTGGTGTATTGGTTGGTGAATATGTGGACTCGTGTGCGCCACCTCAAAGAGTCGCTTGCAGTCGTAGTTCAGGATAGCCACTGAGTCAAAGCTGGCTTGCTGCAGTTAAACTCCACCACCCCCTTTGTTGATAATGATGCATATGTAGTTAGTTTTGATGTAAGTCTTGCTGGGTACATTTGTACTCACGTTTGCCTATTTTATGTTTTGCAGAGACTTCCGTCTCACTAGTAGTTCCGCGTGGACTTCGACGTTTAGCTTGATACCTCATCTACGATCTTGTGCCCTCGGCAGGATCTAGTAGATAGTCAGGCTTCTCAGCCTTTTTTATTTATAGATGTCTGTACTCAGACATGATAGCTTCCGCTTGTGTTTAGACTTGTATGCTCTGAATGTTGGGTCATGAGACCCATGTTTGTAATATCTCGCTCCTCGGAGCCTATTGAATAAATACTTGAGTCGTAGAGTCATGTTGTGATGCCATGTTGTATTTGCACATATCGAGCATATTGTGTGTATGTTATTGAAATGCTTGGTATGTGTGGGATCTGACTATCTAGTTGTTTATCCTTAGTAGCCTCTCTTACCGGGAAATGTCTCCTAGTGTTTCCACCGAGCCATGGTAGCTTGCTACTGCTCCGAAACACTTAGGCTGGCCGGCATGTGTCCTTCTTCGTTCCTGTGTCTGTCCCCTCGGGGAAATGTCACGCGATGAATACCGGAGTCCTGTTAGCCCGTTACAGCGCGGTTCACCGGAGTCCTGCTAGCCCAGTGCTATAGCCTGGATTCACTCGCTGATGACCGACACGTTCGATGCTGGGTCATGGATGCCTGTCCCTGTAAGGTTGTGCCACTGTGGGTTTACGACTAGCCATGTCAGCCCGGGCTCCTTATCATATGGATGCTAGCGACACTATCATATACGTGTGCCAAAAGGCGCAAACGCTCCCTGCAAAGGTAAGGCGACACCCGTGGGAATACCGTGTGTGAGGCCGCAAAGTGATATGATGTGTTACATGCTAGACCGATGTGGCATTGAGTCGGGGTCCTGACACGGCGGCTCCTGGGCCGGGTTGAGTAGCCCCCGGGTTGGTGGCGGCGACGTCCGGGTCTGGGGTGATGGTGGCCGGGTTGAGCTGAGCAGCCCCCGGGCCGGGTTGAGCAGCCCCCGGGCCGGGTTCCGCAATCCCCGGGCCGGGTTCGGCAGTCCCCGGGCTGGCTTGTGGTGCAGCCGGGTCTTCTGGGACGTGGATGGATTCGGAGTCCGGCGATAGCTTGGTGGACGGCTTGTGTAGGTGCTCGAGGGAGACGCCGGACGGGATGGCTTGACGTGACGAGGCGGTCTTGGCGAGCATGTCGGTTGCCTCGTTCTCTGCGCGCGGGACGTCTGGACAGCCATCGAAGGATCTGGACAGCTTCTGGATGAGGAAGCGATAGCTTGCCATGTTGGGATCGCGGGCGTCCCACTCGTCGGAGCACTGCTACACCACCAAGTCCGAGTCGCTGTAGCACAGGATGCGCCGGATGCCGAGTTCCTTGGCAAGCCGGAGGCCGTGCACAAGGGCTTCGTATTCGGCGACGTTGTTGGAGGCGGCGAAGTGGATCTAGAGTGCGTAGCGGAGTCGGTCACCCTTCGGGGATGACAGTACGATGCCGGCCCCTAGGCCGAGTCGCATCTTGGACCCGTCGAAGTGCATGCGCCAGTGCGTCGAGTCGGGAGGCAGCGGCGGGTACTGGGTCTCGGTCCAGTCGATGAGGAAATCGGCCAGGGCCTGAGACTTGTTTGTGGTGCGGGGCTCGTAGAGGATGGTGTGGCCAGCTAGCTGGATCGCCCACTTGGCAACCCGGCCGGAGGCGTTCCGACACCCGATGATTTCTTCGATAGGCGCCGTGCTGACGACGGTGACGACATGCTCTTGAAAGTACTGCTTTAGCTTCTTGGCGGTGAGGTACATGCCGTGACACATCTTCTGGTAGTGCGGGTAGTTCTGCTTGGAGGTGGAGAGCACTTCGCTCAGGTAATAGACCGGACGCTGGGCGTCCGAGATCTTGCCCTTCTCTAGTCGCTTGACCACCAGCACCGTGCTGACCGCCCGCGAGGTCACGGCTATGTAGAACAACAGCGGCTCCTTGTCGGTTGGCGCGGCCAGGACGGGTGCGGTGGAGAGCATGCGTTTGAGTTCTTGGAAAGCTTCATCTGCCTTGTCGTTCCACTCGAACGGGCTTGTTTTCTTCATTAGCTGGTACAGGGGCAGTGCCTTCTCGCCCAGTCGACTTAGAAACCGGCTGACCGAGGCCAGGCAGCCTGTGAACTTCTGGACATCGCGCAGCCAGGTTGGCTTGCGCATGCGCTCGATGGCCTTGATCTTCTCCGGGTTCGCCTCGATGCCGCGTTCCGAGACGAGGAACCCGAGCAGCTTTCCGGCTGGGACGCCGAAGATGCACTTTTCCGGGTTGAGCTTGACCTTGTATGCACGGAGGTTGGCGAATGTTTCCTTCAGATCGTCGAGGAGCGTGAGGTGCTGCTTGGTCTTCACCATGATATCATCCATGTACACATGGATGTT
The DNA here is from genome assembly GCF_002162155.2 of Triticum dicoccoides. Taxonomy (NCBI): domain Eukaryota; kingdom Viridiplantae; phylum Streptophyta; class Magnoliopsida; order Poales; family Poaceae; genus Triticum; species Triticum dicoccoides. Next base: position 163,878,436 of record NC_041381.1, read on the forward strand.
CTTGCCGAGTTGCGGTAGCAGGCACTTCTGCATGCAGCTTTGGAGGGTGGCACCGGTGGTCTTCAACCTGAACGACATGGTGATGTAGTAGTACGCTCCAAAGGGCGTGATGAAGGACGTCTTCAGGGCATCGGCCGGGTCCAGCTTGATCTGGTGATAGCCGGAGTAGGCGTCCAGGAAGGACAGCAGCTCGCACCCGGCGGTCGAGTCGATGACTTGGTCGATCCGCGGGAGGGCGAATGGATCCTTGGGACAGGCCTTATTGAGGCTAGTGTAGTCGATACACATGCGCCATGTCTTGTTCTTCTTCAGGACGAGGACTGGATTGGCCAGCCACTCGGGGTGAAACACTTCCATTATGAAGGCGGCCGCCAAGAGCTTGGCGACCTCTTCACCAATGGTTCTTCTCTCCTCCTCGGAAAATCGACGGAGGGGTTGACGGACAGGCTTGGCGTCCTTGCGGACGTGGAGTTTGTGCTTGGCATACATCCTCGGGATAACCGACATATTTTTGGGGGTCCATGTGAAGATATCCCGATTCTCACGGAGGAAGTCGACGAGCTCGCCTTCCTATTTGCTGTCGAGGCGGGCACCTACGACAACGTACTTGCTGCAGCTGGGGTCTTTCGGGTTCAGCTTCAGTTTCTTGGTCTCCTTGGAGGGCTTGAAGGCGGCCTCATCAGCCGGGTCCAGGGTCGGGATCGACGCGTCGGAGGCCTCGCCGGCTAGGGCGACGATCCGGTCGAGCTGGCGCCGCTCCTCGGTAATGACCACCGGCTCGGCCAGCTTGGCGCTGTCTCGGGCGCACTCCAGAGACTTGCGGTAGTCACCGGTGATAGTAATGAGGCCCATGGGACCCGGAATCTTCATATTCAGGTATGCATAGTGGGGGACCGCCATGAACTTGGCGAGCGCGGGCCAGCCCAGCAGAGCGTGGTACGCGCTGGACAGGTCCACCACCTCGAACCAGATTGGTTCGCGTCGGAAGTGGCTGCTGTCGCCAAACAGGACGTCGAGCTGGACCCGGCCAAAGGGCGAACATGAAAGGCCGGGTACGATGCCGTGGAAGACGGTCCGGGTTGGCTCCAGGTCTTCGGCCTTGAGGCCGAGCTTGGCCATCGTGTTGCGGTAGAGGATGTTGATGCTGCTGCCACCGTCGATGAGGACTCGGGAGAACTTGCAGGTGCGTCGCGTGATGATCGTAGGGTTGAGGACGAGGGCGTACCCACCCGGACTCGGCATGACTGCCGGGTGATCCTCCCGGGTCCAGGTGATCGGGCACTCTGACCAATGCATGAAATCCGTCTTGTCCGGGACGACGGTGTTCACCTCCTGCCGGAGGAGGCGCTCGCTGCGCTTGTCGTCGCCGAGGCTGGTGAAGACGACGTAGGCCGCGTTCTGGTCCGGGTAGGCATCTTTCCGCATCGCGCGGCCGGCGGGGGGCAGCGGTGGAGGCGGAGGCGGTTGTCCCGCGCCCGGAGCCGAAGCCGGAGCCGGAGGAGGCGGGACATCGCCCCTCATGAGGCACTTGGTGATGGCGCACTGCCGAAGCGTGTGTGTGGAGGGTCTTGCGCCGCTGTGGTGCTTGCATGGAGCATCGAGCATCTCTTCAAATCTCATGGCGGGTTGCCACGCCATCTTGCCGGTCTGCCGGCGCTTCGTGGCCGGGTCCGCCGTGGGCTCGGCGGCCGCGACGAGCCGGTTGTCGTGACGTTGCGCCGGCTGCTCGGCCTTCCGCTTGTTGTTCTGGTGGTGCTGCTGCCGGCTGCCTTTGCCGGACGGCTTCTATGGAGGGACCGGCTTCGCCTTGCCGGCCTCGTCCAGCACCACTTGGATCTTCATGGCAGAGTCGGCGTTGGCGTACTTCTCCGCCGTCACCATGAGCGCGGCCATGGTGGCCGGCTCGGAGCGTAGAAGCTTGTGCTTGAGGAGGGTGTCATCTCGGCACCCGTTGATGAAGTATTGGATCGCCTGGACTTCATGGACACCCTCACAGCTATTCCGGAGCTCGGTCCAGCGTGTGAGGTACTCGCAGCCGGTCTCCGTCGGCCCCTGCACGCACATGGTGAGCTGTCTGGGGCGACCGGGTGGCTTGTACGTCCCCGTGAAGTTGCGGACAAACGCTTCCTCGAAATCGATCCATGCATTGATGCTGCCGGTCGGCAGGCTGTTCAACCATGTGCGAGCCGATCCTTGGAGCATGAGCGGTGCGTAGAGCACGGCGAGACGACGATTGGCACCGGTGATGCCAATGGCCGTGGTGTAGTCGGTGAGCCAGTCTTCTGGCTTCACGGTCCCATTGTACTTGGGGGTGTAGCGGGGGAGCGCGAATCCCTTGGGGAAGGGCTCCTCCCGGGTGCATGGGACAAAACACGCCGGCCCGATAGCGCCGCTCTCCTCCACCTCCATGGAGCGAGCGAGCTGATCGAGGTAGTGGCATGCGTTGGCATCGTCGATGGCACGCGGGCCGAGTCGACTGGCGGCCAGACCCCGAGGGGCTGGGTCGGCTGGAGCCGGACGCCGGCCAGGCTGGCCGGGTCTGTGCTGGATCTCTGGGGCGGGCTCGTTGCCCAGAGCGTCGGTGGCGGTGCCGGCCGGGTTGCGCCGTGTTCGGCCCCGATCGGAGTGTGCCTTGTCGGGCGGCGAAGAGGCCGTGTGCAGGAGTTCGCCGGGTCCACCAAGGCAGACAGAGCCTTACCCCGCCGGCTTGGCGAGCTGGTTGAGGCGATCCTGCTGAGTGTTGGTGGCGTGGAGGAGCTCGCGCATCCACCCAATGCGCTCCCTGAGCTCCTCGCCCACGAGTTGGTCAAGGCCGACCGCGGCTGCCTCCGCAGCGTGCATGTTCTTGACTGGGGTCTCGTAGACAGTCCGGCCGACGACAAAAGCCCGGCCGATCGCTCCTCCCCGGGCGCGAGTATCAGTGGCCCAGCTTGGCTCGGCCGCGGCGGGTGTGAATCCGTTGGCGGCGTCGTGCTCCATCTGAGCAGCTTCCAGGCGACGTCTGGTGGCGGCCAGCGTCTCGGACAGGTCCAGCATTTGCTGGCGCCTGTCCTCGAGCTGGGTTCGGGCTTCAGCAACGTTGGTGGCGTCGAGGCTCTGCACCGCGGCGCGCAGCGGGTCAGTCGTCTCCGTCTGAGCCGCAGCGGCCGCGGGTTTGGTGGCTCTTCTCGTCTTGCTCGACAAGGAAGAGGCACCATCACCGGTGATGAAGACCTCTACGTGGGCGTCCATCGCCCCGGCAGTGAATCCGCCGCCGAGAGAAAGCGGGAGTCGGAGTAGCTGAGCACCCCGCTGGGGTACTCGTCGGCCACAGGCTCGTCGGAGATGCGCAGCACGGTGAAGGAGGCGGCGAGCGCGCTGATGACATAGTCCGCCAGAGCGACGGACTCGTCGGAGTAGGAGAAAGGCCCCGTCCGAAGCATGCTTCCAGCCAGTTCCTCGAACCGCCCCACGATGGGCGCCAACTGTCTTGGTGGGCGCACGGCAGATGCCAAGGGATGTCTAAAGAGAGGAGGAGGCTCGAGGGCGCTGGTGGGCTTCAGAGGCGAGGTTGATATGCGCGGGCGCGGGACGCCGGACATACCCAGGTTCGGGGCTCTCCGGAGAGATAACACCCCTAGTCCTGCCGAGTTTAGTTGGATGGTGGATAGTACAATGTTGCTCCTGGAGCTGTTTGAGGAGGAGGGAGGCTGGCCAAGGCTCCGGCTGCTCCTTCTCCTTGGTGTTGCTATGTCTCTGTTGAATATCTTGTGTTGTCTCTCTCTCTCTCTCTCTCGTCCCTCTATCTGGCGCGGACTCCTGGGGTGTTTTATAGACCAACCCACCCAGGGTTACAATGGTAATATGCCGAGTCGATGGGCCCGTATAGTCGGTGTCCGGGGTGTCGGGCTGGGTCCCGCTTGGGGGCTTCTAGTTCGCCGGCTTCCCCTAGGTGCGGGTCCCGCGTGCCTAGGGGGACTGTGCGCCGTCTTGTCGATCGTCAGGGCGTGGCCAAGTCGAGTCACGCATAGTGTTCTCCGTCAAGCCTCCACTTGTTGTCGTCAGCGGTAAGGGCGGGAACACTGTTGCCGTGCCAGCCCTGGTCAGCGGGTAGGTAAGGGGCACTGTTGCCACGCTCTGGCTGACCACGGGCATGGGAGGGGGCACTGTAGTCTTGGTCATCAGTGACTGAGGTCTCGTCCCATCGTACGGCCTGGATGGGACGGGAGCTGACCCGTGGCTGGGTTGCCGTGGACGCCACGGGTGGGTTGGCTTACTGGGGAAGCCAAGGCTACGCCGTGTCGAGTTGCCTTGCGTCAGCCGCTGCGACCGGGTTGACGTACCTTGCCGGGTCGAGGGTCTTGGCCGGGTCGCGCGCCTTGCCGGGTCGAGCGACCCGGCCTGGCGCACGCCGGTTTGCGAGGCGATGCGGGCCCCGCTGTTTTTGAAATAGATCCGGGTTACGTTGCCTGCCCGGGGTTCATCCCCCCAACAACCATCAACTCACTAGTTCATTTGTGAGGAGGTTTGAATTTTCATCTTCACGTAATTCTCCAACTGTCCTGTTTGATCTTTATGAAAAATCTTTACCATGAACTTAGAGGATTTTACTTCTGCTTGCAAACTTCCACAATGGGGTAGTGTTAGTGAACCCCGTAAATCTGAATTTAGAAACTTTCTTGCTGGTATAACTGTGGGGAATCTAGAGATATAGCACAAGCTACCATAGGGAGCGTTCACTTTCCTGCTATACATTATTTTTCTCTCTTCATAGGTAGGTGCATAAATGGTAAAGATGAAGCATGTCATATGTGTGTGCCTGACCTTAGTATTCTTAGGAGTGCTGTGTTAGGAGACAAATCTTATAATTTGGGAGCCATTGTTGCACGTAGGTTGTATAATAATAGATTCAAGGGAGATTTCTTTGGACGAATTTATGCAACCCGCTTAGCTGATTTTCTTGGTGTGGACGTTCGTGAGGATGATATTGAGTTACCTCCTACTTATTTAGACTATAATTCTATGGCCTACCACCAGTTTGTCGAGTGGAATGAATCACATCTCCGATATCGCTTAATCTTGATAGACGTCATGCTGTCCGTATTACTCTCCTTGTTCCTGCCTTATTTGATTATCAGGCAAAAGGAAGACATTTTATTACCAGAGAGGAGGCAGATGAGTACGAGAGGAGGGTGGAGGCAGCTCGCCGCCACGCTGCAGCTCAGGAGGCGATAGCTCTGCATCTCTATACGACCCCAGCTACAACTACGGATATCCGCCAGGCCATCCTTGGCAATGAACCAACTTAGGCCAAAAGCCTAAGCTTGGGGGAGTACGTATTTCCCATCGACATTACATTTATGTTTACACACACTCATTGCTATATGTCGGTGCTCATACTCTTTCACTATAATATCCATGCTAGTTTATTTTCTTTTTCTTGCTTTCTTCTTGTGTGTTTGTTAAACTTTAAGAAAAACCAAAAAAAATTAGTAATAGCTTTTAGTTAGTTTACTTTTCTTGCTGTAGTAGTAATAATTAAAAAGAAAACCCAAAAAGATTTCCCGCTCTTCTTTTGCTTGTTGGGAGCTTTCCCGTGTAAATAGTTATTTTCTTTTCTTTTCTTTGGGGGTCGATAGGAGAAGACCATGATTAAATTGTTGAAGTAGCTCTTATATGCATTATTGTTGATTTAACCAAGAGCCCATATTGCCTTGTCTTCTCCTGTTTATTGAATGCTCACAGATTCCAGCTTAGTCCAATGCACGTGCACTCTTATTATTATTCACTTCGTTCGGTCGTGCAAGTGAAAGGCAATTATGACGATATATGATGGACTGACTGAGATGAGAAAAGCTGGTATGAACTGGACCTCTATTGTTTTTGTATATATTATGAGTTCATCATTCCAGATTCAGCTTATTATGAATAAACATGTTTGCAATGACAATTAGAGATCATATTTGCTCGTGCCATGCTTGATTAGCTATGAGTTATAATGGTTTACCTTGCGTGCCAACATGCTATTAAAATGGTTATGATGTGGTATAGTGGGGTGGTATCCTCCTTTGAATGATTTAAGTGACTTGACTTGGCACATGTTCACACATGTAGTTGAAACAAAATCAACATAGCCTTCACGATATTTATGTTCATGGTGGATTATATCCTACTCATGCTTGTATCCAACATTTATTAATTTTAATGCATGTTCATGATTGTTGTCGCTCTCTAGTTGGTCGCTTCCTAGTCTTTTGCTAGCCTTCACTTGTACTAAGCTGGAATACTGCTTGTGCATCCAATCCCCTAAACCCCAAAGTTGTTCCATATGAGTCCACTATACCTTCCTATATGCGGTATCTACTTGCCGTTCCAAGTAAATTTGTATGTGCCAACCTCTAAACCTTCAAATAAACATTCTGTTTTGTATGCTCGAATAGCTCATGTATCAACTAGGGCTGCCCTTATCTTCCATGTTAGGCGGGTTATTCTCAATAGTAGTGGACTCCGCTCCTCACTCGCGAGAAAATGGCTGGTCAACGGGATGCCCAGTCCCATGCTTTATGCAAACTAAATCAAAATTAATTGCAAACAAAACTCCCCCTGGGACTGTTGCTAGTTGGAGACACTCGTTGTTTCGAGCAAGTCATGGATTGATGCTTGTTGGTGGAGGGGGAGTATAAACTTTACCATTCTGTTTGGGAACCGCCTATAATGTGTGTAGCATGGAAGATATCGCCATCTCTTGGTTGTTATGTTGACAATGAAAGTATGCTGCTCAAAATATTATTTATCTCTATTTCAAAACCGAGCTCTGGCACCTCTACAAATCCCTTCTTCCCTCTGCGAAGGGCCTATTTATTTACTTTTATGTTGAGTCATCACCCTCTTATTAAAAAGCACTAGCTGGAGAGCGCAGCTGTCTTTTGCATTCATTACTATTGATTTATATTGGGTATGACTATGATTGGATCTCTTTTACCATGAATTACAATGTCTAGTCAATCCTTGATCTTTAAAGGTGCTCTACATTTATGTTTTGCGGTCTCAGAAAGGGCTAGCGAGATACCATCTTGTTATATCATATTATGATTGTTTTGAGAAAGTGTTGTCATCTGAGATTTATTATTATGGCTCGCTAGTTGATTATGCTATTGATATGAGTTAACATGAGACTTAAGAGTTATTGCAAATGTGGTTAGTCATAATCTTTGCTGAAAACTTGAATGCTAGCTTTACATATTTACAACAACAAGAGCAAACAGAGTTTGTAAAAGTTTTTTCTTTATCACTTTCAGTTTGTCAACTGAATTACTTGAGGACAGGCAAAGGTTTAAGCTTGGGGGAGTTGATATGTCTCCGTCGTATCTACTTTGCCAAACACTTTTGCCCTTGTTTTGGACTCTAACTTGCATGATTTGAATGGAACTAACACGGACTGACGTTGTTTTCAGCAGACTTTCCATGGTGTTATTTATGTGCAGAAACAAAAGTTCTCGAAATGACCTGAAACTCCACGGAACGTCTATTTGGAAATAATAATAAATCCTTGCAAAAGATGAAGACCAGGTGGCCCACACCCTAGCCACGAGGGTGGGGGCGCGCCCTCCCCCCTAGGTGTCGGTATGGAACGACACCTATGGGATCACAAGAATCCCTACTACGGTTGCCGGGGCACAGGGTTGCGAGGAGAGCAGGGCTAGTAGACAGCACAAGGATCGTTTACCCAGGTTCGGGCCGCGAGTATGCGTAAAACCCTAGTCCTGCTTTGGTGGGTGTATTTCTGAGAGTTTTTGAGCTCTCGAACTAGCTGTGGTCAGCGCGTGGTTCGAAAGAGCCGAATCCTTCTCCTGGTCGCCTCGGGCCTCCTTTTATAGGAAAAAGGGGTTGCCACAGTGGCACACAGGAGGTGGAAAGGTGTACAGTGTTGCGATATAGGACAAGATGCATTTAATGCATCGCTTAGGTGTCCCCTTGCTTTATTGGGGATGGGGGCGAGGCCCGTCACGTCCATCGTCGCTCTTCCTCGCTTCGACACGCGCCTTGCCTAGCGATGCGTGCGGTGCCATGTAGGTAGGAAGGAAGTTGAGGTGGCGCGGTGGTGGAGCCTTTAGGAAGATCTGCATGCCGCCACGCAGGCGCTCGATGAGTTGGCCTGGGAGCTGCATGTCGCCACGCAGGTGCCCGCCCAGCTGGTTGGGCTGGCAGCCGCATGTGAACGGCGGTGGAAGCTTGGTCGTCGGCGGGCCTGGCGGTGGCGCTGCTGGCGTCCTTGGTGAGGGCCTTGCCGGGTGGCCCGGCAAGTGTCTCGCCGTGTGGCCCGGCAAGGTTCTTGCCATGGCGTGCTGTCGTTCCCGGCAAGAGGCGTGTTTTGTCATCCCCGGCAAGGATCTTGCCGGGGGTCTGGTGGCCTTCCTCGGCAAGGATCTTGCTGAGAATCCTCGTCTTCTAATCCTCATCTGATCTTGAATATGTCTTCATAAAGATCTGCATGCCACCACGGAGGTGCCTCCCGAGCCCTGGCCCCACGTGGATGATGGTGTTGCGGATCGCCGGCTCAAGGGTGGCTCGCTCTATTGGCGTGGGGCGAGATGCCCCGGCAAGGGTCTTGCCGGGGCTGCTGAGGCCGCCCCGGCAAGGGTCTTGCCGGGGGAACCTGCCTCGTCCCTCTGCTCTTGGTGGTTTTGGCCTTGGCGTTGCTCTGGCCATCTTGCGCTCTGGTCTTACCTTGGCTCACCTCCCTTGCTCTGCTTAGTGTAACCGTGGGCGTGGCTCTGACTGCCCGTGCACAGGTATAGGGGTACAAAAAGTGCAGCCCTCTTTTTGTACACCGACAGGAGCCCCCGGGCCTGGGCCACACATAAGTGCAACGCGTTGTTGGGCTAGGCCCAGAATGGTGCGCGGGCAGGGGGGGCGGTTTTTACCACGGTAAAACTTTTCACACGCTGCGCTTCCCACGACCCATGCGCGTGGCGCGTCGTGGATGGGTGTGCGTGACATGGGCGGCATGCCTGGGGTGATTCCCACATGCATGCGTCACATCGCAGTAAAGAGGCGGCTCGCGCCTTTCCCGTAAAAAGAGAGAAGCGTGGAGGCGCGGCTCATTTACTGAACGGGGCCGGGGCGTGGTCTTCAAGGCGTCCACTCCCCACGATCACGGGGTGCATGGAGAGAGGTCGCTTCGCCTGTCCCATCGGTTCTGCAGGCCCACCACGTGTCCCCCATGCACTTGGGGTAGCAAGCGGCGGGGGCGGGAAACCGGGCCGTCGCTGGTTGGGGCAGCGGGTCGGTCCCGATTCCGCGTGCCTCTGGTGGCTGGATTGGTCAAACGGGGCGGCCGAGCCCCGACCCCGCTCCTTTATAAGGAGGAGGAAGGGGGGATGGCGTCCCGCACTCTTCTGTCATCCATCTTCTCTTGCTTCTGCTTCTTCCTTTCACTTGCCATGGAGAAAGGGAATCCTGGTCCTTCGACGGTGGCGGCGAGGGTCGCTGCTCGACAACGCGTCCCTCCTCCTCCTAAGCCCACGGTGGTGGAGCCGGCCGCGAGGGGAAGGGGGAGGGGCGAGGTCGTGGGCGAGGCCAGGGCAGAGGTCGCAGTGCGTGGGGAAGAGGAGGACGAGGCGGCGCGCCGGCTTCGCCCCTGTCAATGATGCCTTTCCCGATGGAAGGCCATGTCGGAGACCAGCCCCGCGAGTTCTTCATCAGGCTGCGCCAGCCTCCGCGTCGTCGTCTTCGTCTTCCCGCCCCGTTTGCTCGGGAGATGGAGCGTGACCGGCCCCAATCCCTCAGATTGCACATGAGGGGTTGCGGGAACGGGGGCATGCGGGTCGACATCAACTTCTCGGCTCCTCAAGTCATGTACCTCCGTCGTGGGTGGAAGACGTTCGCTTGGATCTACAGCCTGACGGCGGGGCTCGTCCTCTACTTCAAATTAATGGAGGACGACCTACTCTCTGTCAAGGTTCTCAGAGAGTTTTGGATGAAGGAAATATGCCCTAGAGGAAATAATAAAGTTATTATTTATTTCCTCATATCATGATAAATGTTTATTATTCATGCTAGAATTGTATTAACCGGAAACATGATACATGTGTGAATACATAGACAAACTTAATGTCACTAGTATGCCTCTACTTGACTAGCTCATTAATCAAAGATGGTTATGTTTCCTAACCATAGACATGTGTTGTCATTTGATTAACGAGATCACTTCATTAGGAGAATGATGTGATTGACTTGACCCATTCCGTTAGCTTAGCACTTGATCGTTTAGTATGTTTCTATTGCTATGTTCATGACTTATACAAGTTCCTATAACTATGAGATTATGCAACTCCCGTTTACTGGAGGAACACTTTTTGTGCAACCAAACATCACAACGTAACTGGGTGATTATAAAGGATCTCTACAGGTGTCTCCAAAGGTACATGTTGAGTTGGCGTATTTCGAGATTAGGTTTTGTCACTCCGATTGTCAGAGAGGTATCTCTGGGCCCTCTCGGTTATGCACAACACTATAATCCTTGCAAGCAATGTAGCTAATAAGTTAGTTACGGAATGATGCATTATGTAATGAGTAAAGAGACTTGCCGGTAATGAGATTGAACTAGGTATTGAGATACCGACGATCGAATCTCGGGCAAGTAACATATCGGTGACAAAGGGAACAACGTATGTGTTATGCGGTTTGACCGATATAGATCTTCGTAGAATATGTAGAAGCCAATATGAGCATCCAGGTTCCGCTATTGGTTATTGACCGGAAACAGTTCTAGGTCATGTCTACATAGTTCTCGAACCCGTAGGGTCCGCACGCTTAAGGTTTCGATGATAGTTATATTATGAGTTTATGAGTTTTCATGTACCGAAGTTTGTTCGGAGTCCCGAATGTGATTACGGACATGACGAGGAGTCTCGAAATGGTCGAGACATGAAGATTGATATGTTGGAAGCCTATATTTGGATATCGGAAGTGTTTCGGGTGAAATCGGGATTTTACCGGAGTACCAGGAGGTTATCGGAACCCCCCGGGGGCTTAATGGGCGTACATGGGCCCTAGTGGAGAGGAAGAGAGGAGGCAAGGGCTGGGCCGCCTCCCCTAGTCCGAATAGGACAAGGAGAGGGGGCGGCGCCCCCCCCCCCCCTTTCCTTCCTCTCTCCCTCCTCCTTCATCCCCTCTTCTCCTATTCCAACTAGGAAAGAAGGGAGTCCTACTCCTGGTGGGAGTAGGACTCCCCTTGGCGCTCCCGTCCTTGGCCGGCCGCCCCCTCCCCCTTGGCTCCTTTATATACGGGGGCAAGGGGGAACCTCTAGACACAACAATTGATCCTTGAGATCTCTTAGCTGTGTGCGGTGCCCCCCTCCACCATAGTTCTCCTCAATAATATTGTAGTTGTGCTTAGGCAAAGCCCTGCGACGGTAGAACATCAAGGTCGTCACCACGCCGTCGTGCTGACAGAACTCTTCCCCGACACTTTGCTGGATCGGAGTCCGGGGAACGTCATTGAGCTGAACGTGTGCAAGAATTTGGAGGTGTCGTAGTTTCGGTGCTTGATCGGTCGGGCCGTGAAGACGTACGACTACATCAATCGCGTTGTTCTAACGCTTCCGCTTTCGGTTTACGAGTGTACGTGGACAACACTCTTCCCTCTCATTGCTATGCATCACCATGATCTTGCGTGTGCGTAGGAAATTTTTTGAAATTACTACATTCCCCAACAGTGGCATCCGAGCCTGGTTTTATGCGTAGATGTTATATGCACGAGTAGAACACAAGTGAGTTGTGGGCGATACAAGTCATACTTCTTACCACCATGTCATACTTTGGTTCGGCGGTATTGTTGGATGAAGCGGCCCGGACTGACATTACGCGTACGCTTACGCGAGACCGGTTCTCTCGACGAGCTTTGCACAGAGGTGGCTAGCGGGTGTCAGTTTCTCCAACTTTAGTTCAACCGAGTGTGGCTACGCCCGGTCCTTGCGAAGGTTAAAATAGCACCAACTTGACAAACTATCGTTGTGGTTTTGATGCGTAGGTAAGAACGGTTCTTGCTAAGCCCATAGCAGCCACGTAAAACTTGCAACAACAAAGTAGAGGACGTCTAACTTGTTTTTGCAGGGCATGTTGTGATGTGATATGGTCAAGACGTGATGCTATATTTTATTGTATGAGATGATCATGTTTTGTAACCGAGTTATCGGCAACTGGCGGGAGCCATATGGTTGTCACTTTATTGTATGCAATGCAATCGCCCTGTAATGCTTTACTTTATCACTAAGCAGTAGCGATAGTTGTAGAAGCATAAGATTGACTAAACGACAATGATGCTACGATGGAGATCAAGGTGTCGCGCCAGTGACGATCGTGATCACGACAGTGCTTCGGAGATGGAGATCACAAGCACAAGATGATGATGGCCATATCATATCACTTATATTGATTGCATGTGATGTTTATCCTTTATGCATCTTATCTTGCTTTGATTGACGGTAGCATTTTAAGATGAGCTCTCACTAATTATCAAGAAGTGTTCTCCCTGAGTATGCACCGTTGCAAAAGTTCTTCGTGCTGAGACACCACGTGATGGTCGGGTGTGATAGGCTCTATGTTCAAATACAACGGGTGCAAAACAGTTGCACACGCAGAATACTCAGGTTAAACTTGACGAGCCTAGCATATACAGATATGGCCTCGGAAAACGGAGACTGAAGGGTCGAACGTGAATCATATAGTAGATATGATCAACATAGTGATGTTCACCGTTGAAACTACTCCATCTCACGTGATGATCGGACATGGTTTAGTTGATTTGGGTCACGTGATCACTTAGATGACTAGAGAGATGTCTGTCTAAATGGGAGTTCTTAAGTAATATGATTAATTGAACTTAAATTTATCATGAACTTAGTACCTGGTAGTATTTTGCTTGTTTATGTTTGTTGTAGATAGATGGCTCGTGTTGTTGTTCCGTTGAATTTTAATGTGTTCCTTGAGAAAGCTAAGTTGAAAGATGATGGTAGCAATTACACGGACTGGGTCCGTAACTTGAGGATTATCCTCATTGCTGCACAGAAGAATTATGTCCTGGAAGCACCGTTGGGTGCCAGGCCTACTGCAGATACAACTGACGACGTTAAGAACGTCTGGCAAAGCAAAGCTGATGACTACTCGATAGTTCAGTGTGCCATGCTTTACGGCTTAGAACCGGGTCTTCAACGACGTTTTGAACGTCATGGAGCATATGAGATGTTTCAAGAGTTGAAGTTAATATTTCAAGCAAGTGCCCGGATTGAGAGATATGAAGTCTCCAATAAGTTCTATAGCTGTAAGATGGAGGAGAATAGTTCTGTCAGTGAACATATACTCAAAATGTCTGGGTATAATAATCACTTGATTCAACTTGGAGTTAATCTTCCTAATGATAGTGTCATTGATAGAATTCTTCAATCACTGCCACCAAGCTACAAGAGCTTCGTGATGAACTATAATATGCAAGGGATGGACAAGACTATTCCCGAGCTCTTCGCAATGCTAAAGGCTGCGGAGGTAGAAATCAAAAAGGAGCATCAAGTGTTGATGGTCAATAAGACCACCAGTTTCAAGAAAAAGGGTAAAGGGAAGAAGAAGGGGAACTTCAAGAAGAATAGCAAGCAAGTTGCTGCTCAAGAGAAGAAACCCAAATCAGGACCTAAGCCTGAGACTGAGTGCTTCTACTGCAAGCACACTGGACACTGGAAGCGGAACTGCCCCAAGTATTTGGCGGATAAGAAGGATGGCAAGGTGAATAAAGGTATATGTGATATACATGTTATTTATGTGTACCTTACTAATGCTCGCAGTAGCACCTGGGTATTTGATACTGGTTCTGTTGCTAATATTTGCAACTTGAAACAGGGACTACGGATTAAGCGAAGATTGGCTAAGGACGAGGTGACGATGCGCGTGGGAAATGGTTCCAAAGTCGATGTGATCGCAGTCGGCACGCTACCTCTACATCTACCATCGGGATTAGTTTTATACCTGAATAATTGTTATTTGGTGCCAGCATTGAGCATGAACATTATATCTGGATCCTGTTTGATGCGAGACGGTTATTCATTTAAATCAGAGAATAATGGTTGTTCTATTTATATGAGTAATATCTTTTACGGTCATGCACCCTTGAAGAGTGGTCTATTTTTATTAAACTCGATAGTAGTGATACACATATTCATAATGTTGAAGCCAAAAGATGCAGAGTTGATAATGAAAGTGCAACTTATTTGTGGCACTATCGTTTGGGTCATATTGGTGTAAAGCACATGAAGAAACTCCATACTGATGGACTTCTGGAATCACTTGATTATGAATCACTTGGTACTTGCCAACCGTGCCTCATGGGAAAGATGACTAAAACACCATTCTCCGGAACTATCGAGAGAGCAACAGATTTATTGGAAATCATACATACAGATGTATGTGGTCCGATGAATGTTGAGGCTCATAGCGGATATCGTTATTTTCTCACCTTCACAGATGATTTAAGCAGATATGGGTATATCTACTTGATGAAGCATAAATCTGAAACTTTTGAAAAGTTCAAAGAATTTCAGAGTGAAGTTGAAAACCATCGTAACAAGAAAATAAAGTTTCTACGATCTAATCGTGGAGGAGAATATTTGAGTTACGAGTTTGGTTTACATTTGAAACAATGTGTAATAGTTTCACAACTCACGCCACCCGGAACACCACAGCGTAATGGTGTGTCCGAACGTCGTAATCGTACTTTACTAGATATGGTGCGATCTATGATGTCTCTTACTGATTTACCGCTATCGTTTTGGGGTTATGCTTTAGAGACGGCCACATTCACATTAAATAGGGCACCATAAAAATCCGTTGAAACGACGCCTTATGAACTGTGGTTTGGCAAGAAACCAAAGTTGTCGTTTATTAAAGTTTGGGGCTATGATGCTTATGTGAAGAAACTTCAACCAGATAAGCTCGAACCCAAATCGGAGAAATGTGTCTTTATAGGATACCCAAAAGAGACTATTGGGTACACCTTCTATCACAGATCTGAGGGCAAGATTTTTGTTGCTAAATTCGGATCCTTTCTAGAGAAGGAGTTTCTCTCGAAAGAAGTGAGTGGGAGGAAAGTAGAACTTGATGAGGTAACTATACCTACTCCCTTATTAGAAAGTAGTTCATCACAAGAACTGGTTCCTGTGACGACTACACCAATCAGTGAGGAAGCTAATGATAATCATCATGAAACTTCAGATCAAGTTACTACCGAACTTTGTAGGTCAAACAGAGTGAGATCCGCTCCAGAGTGGTGCGGTAATCCTATTCTGGAAGTCATGTTACTTAACCATGGCAAACCTACGAACTATGAGGAAGCGATGATGAGCCCAGATTCCGCAAAATGGCTTGAGGCCATGAAATCTAAGATGGGATCCATGTATGAGAACAAAGTATGGACTTTGGTTGACTTGCCCGATGATCGGCAAACCATCGAGAATAAATGGATCTTCAAGAAGAAGACTGACGCCGATGGTAATGTAGCTGTCTACAAAGCTCGACTTGTTGCGAAAGGTTTTCGACAAGTTCAAGGGGTTGACTATGATGAGACTTTCTCACCCGTAGCGATGCTTAAGTTTGTACGAATCATGTTAGCAATTACCGCATTTTATGATTATGAAATATGGCAAATGGATGTAAAAACTACATTCCTGAATGGATTTCTGGAAGAAGTGTTGTATATGATGCAACCGGAAGGTTTTGTCGATCCAAAAGGTGCTAACAAAGTGTGCAAGCTCTAGCGATCCATTTATGGACTGGTGCAAGCCTCTCGGAGTTGGAATAAACGCTTTGATAGTGTGATCAAAGCATATGGTTTTATACAGACGTTTGGAGAAGCCTGTATTTACAAGAAAGTGAGTGGGAGCTCTGTAGCATTTCTGATATTATATGTAGATGACGTATTATTAATTGGAAATGATATAGAATTTCTGGATAGCATAAAGGGATACTTGAATAGAACTTTTTCAATGAAAGACCTCGGTGAAGCTGCTTACATATTAGGCATCAAGATCTATAGAGATAGATCAAGACACATAATTGGACTTTCACAAAGCACATACCTTGATAAAGTTTTGAAAAAGTTTAAAATGGATCAGGCAAAGAAAGGGTTCTTTCCTATATTACAAGGTGTGAAGTTGAGTCAGACTCAATGCCCGACCACAGCAGAAGATAGAGATAAAATGAAAGATGTTCCCTATGCTTCAGCCATAGGCTCTATCATGTATGCAAAGTTGTGTACCAGACCTGACGTATGCTTAGCAATAAGTTTGATAGGGAGGTACCAAAGTAATCCAGGAGTGGATCACTGGACAGCGGTCAAGAATATCCTGAAATACCTGAAAAGGACTAAGGATATGTTTCTCGTTTATGGAGGTGACAAAGAGCTAGTCGTAAATGGTTACGTCGATGCAAGCTTTGACACTGATCTGGACGATTCTAAATCGCAAACCGGATACGTGTTTATATTGAACGGTGGAGCTGTCAGTTGGTGTAGTTCTAAACAAAGCGTCGTGGCGGGATCTACATGCGAAGCGGAGTACATAGCTGCTTCAGAAGGAGCAAATGAAGGAGTCTGGATGAAAGAGTTCATTTCTGATCTAGGTGTCATACCTAGTGCATCGGGACCAATGAAGATCTTCTCTGACAATACTGGTGCAATTACCTTGGCAAAGGAATCCAGATTTCACAAGAGGACCAAGCACATCAAGAGACGCTTCAATTCCATCCGGGACCAAGTCCAGGTGGGAGACATAGAGATTTGCAAGATACATACGGATCTGAATGTTGCAGACCCGTTGACTAAGCCTCTTCCACGAGCAAAACATGATCAGCTCCAAGACTCCATGGGTGTTAGAATCATTACTGTGTAATCTAGATTATTGACTCTAGTGCAAGTGGGAGACTGAAGGAAATATGACCTAGAGGCAATAATAAAGTTATTATTTATTTCCTCATATCATGATAAATGTTTATTATTCATGCTAGAATTGTATTAACCGGAAACATGATACATGTGTGAATACATAGACAAACTTAATGTCACTAGTATGCCTCTACTTGACTAGCTCATTAATCAAAGATGGTTATGTTTCCTAACCATAGACATGTGTTGTCATTTGATTAACGAGATCACTTCATTAGGAGAATGATGTGATTGACTTGACCCATTCCGTTAGCTTAGCACTTGATCATTTAGTATGTTGCTATTGCTCTCTTCATGACTTATACAAGTTCCTATAACTATGAGATTATGCAACTCCCGTTTACCGGAGGAACACTTTGTGTGCAACCAAACATCACAACATAACTGGGTGATTATAAAGGAGCTCTATAGGTGTCTCCAAAGGTACATGTTGAGTTGGCGTATTTCGAGATTAGGTTTTGTCACTCCGATTGTCGGAGAGGTATCTCTGGGCCCTCTCGATAATGCACATCACTATAAGCCTTGCAAGCAATGTAGCTAATTAGTTATGGAATGATGCATTACATAACGAGTAAAGAGACTTGCCGGTAACAAGATTGAACTAGGTATTGAGATACCGACGATCGAATCTCGGGCAAGTAACATACCGATGACAAAGGGAACAACGTATGTTGTTATGCGGTTGGACCGATAAAGATCTTCGTAGAATATGTAGGAGCCAATATGAGCATCCAGGTTCCGCTATTGGTTATTGACCGGAAATAGTTCTAGGTCATGTCTACATAGTTCTCGAACCCGTAGGATCCGCACGCTTAGTTTCGATGATAGTTATATTATGAGTTTATGAGTTTTGATGTACCGAAGTTTGTTCGGAGTCCCGGATGTGATTACGGACATGACGAGGAGTCTCGAAATGGTCGAGACATGAAGATTGATATATTGGAAGCCTATATTTGGATATCGGAAGTGCTCCGGGTGAAATCGGGATTTTACCGGAGTACCGGGAGGTTACCCGAACCCCCCGGGGGCTTAATGGGCCTACATGGGCCCTAGTGGAGAGGAAGAGAGGAGGCAAGGTGTAACGCCCCGGATTCGATGCACCAGGTGTCTTCCAGTTATTCGCCGTCGTTGCCATGTCATTTGCTTGTGTGTTGCATTTTATCATGTCATCATGTGCATTGCATTGCATACATGTTCGTTTCATGCGTCCGAGCATTTTCCCCGTTGTCCGTTTTGCGATCCGGCACTCCTATGCCCTCCGGCGTTCCCCCTTTTGTCTCCTGTTGTGAGCGGGTGTTAAACGTTCTCGGAATGGACCGAGGTTTGCCAAGCGGCCTTGGTATAGCACCGGTAGACCGCCTGTCAAGTTTCGTGCCATTTGGAGGTCGTTTGGTACTCCAACGGTTAACCGCGTAGCCCGTAACCCCCCTCTCTCTTTGCAGCCCAACACCCCTCCAAAGTGGCCCAAAACCCAGCAAACTCCCCTCCATGCTCTCGGTCGTTCGATCACGATCGTGTGGGCGAAAACCGTGCCTCATTTGGAGTCTCCTAGCTCCCAGAATCTATAAATAGCCCCCTCCCCCGAAATTC
>NC_041381.1:163897489-163911533 GCF_002162155.2 Triticum dicoccoides
CGCGCCGCCCGGCCTCTCCCTCGCCTCCTCCGACCGGATCCGGCGAGGAGCGCCTCGGATCCAGACTTCCCCAGCTCCGGCCATCTCCATCGTCAACTCCGGCGAAACTTCGGCGAGCCTCAATCTACGTGCAAGTCAACCCAGATCTGGACCCTGAAGGTTGGCCCCGATTTTTTCTTGTCCCGAAATATTTTGCATAATGTTGCCCTGTTCATCGCGTTATATCTCCATGCATACTACTCCGTTTTGTGCGTGTAATATATCAAATTGTTTGCTGA
Organism: Triticum dicoccoides; assembly: GCF_002162155.2. Lineage (NCBI taxonomy): Eukaryota > Viridiplantae > Streptophyta > Magnoliopsida > Poales > Poaceae > Triticum > Triticum dicoccoides. The sequence goes on from NC_041381.1 coordinate 163,897,768, forward strand.
GAGATGCTCTACATTTCATTCCATTGCATCATGTTCATTTGAGTCCATCTTGATGCCTAAATCATCGTTGCAAGAGTGTTATATGATGTTGTCTGCTGTCTGTTAACAGAACATGTTCATTTGTCATTTTTGCCATGTTTGATGTGTGCATCCTATGAGGTTGATGTCTACATGTGTTTTGAACTACATCATGCCATCTTTACAGGGGTGTATGCCATGTATTTTTGTGATCAATGTGGTGACTAGAACAAGCATGCAAACTAGAATTCGTGATGTTGTTGTTTTTAGACCCTGTTCTGCTGTTATTTTGATGTCATGTAAACATGTTGCTACAGAGAGATCCATGCATATTTTGAGATACTTAAGTAAGGATGTTCTTAACATATGGTTGTTCTCTATCCATGCATGCCCCTGTTTGCAATTTTGTAGTAGTCTAGCATGTCAGTTTCTTGCTCTACTTTTGCTATAAAATGTTTCCTGGCAGATTGTTTACATGTTATTCAATTTTGCCAAGGTTGTTGTTGTTGATCCTTGCATGCTATGAACTTGTTCTTGCCTTGGTTAGTTTCATAAACATGTCTTCTTGCTGATGTTATGCTTATCTTGTTATGCAATGACTTGCGGTGAGTGAATCGAGCTCGTAAAGTAGTTTACTTGTTGTTACTGTTTTGCTAGGCTGAATCTGTTATTTCATGATGCTATGTAAACCTGCTCCTACTAGTCATTGTATGCATAATCTGGAGATGTTCACTAAGGGTGTTTTCTTCTGCATGTTATGCTCTATCCATCCATGCCCCTGGTTGCAATTACAGCCCGATGTAGCTTGTTGTAATCTTGCTCCAAAGTTGCTAAATAATGTTGCTGTCAGCCTGTTAACATTAAGTTCAGTTGTTGCCATGCGCTTTGCTAGTGATCCATGCACCCTATGAACTTGCCCTTGCCATGATTAGCTTCATAAAATGTCTTCTTACTGGTGGTTGCATTTTCATGCCATGTACTGCTCTGTGGTGAGTGGTTCAAGCTCACCAACATGCCTACTTATCGTTGTTCCTGCCATGTATGAATCTGTCATATAACTTGCGATGTTTACATGGGTGCCATCATATTTTCTGTTCCTTTTTGGCTCATGGTCAGTAAAGGACTTTTGTTCTATGCAAGTAGTAGATTCATGCCATGCCTTTGTTTTCCATGATAAGTTCATGTAGCATGCTGTTTGATAGCTCTAAACATTGCAACCTGATGTTATTTCTGCAAAGTCTGAAACTGTTATTATTTGCAATCTTGCCATGTGTGTTTGAGCATGTTCTAGTGATTTATGGAGATAGCTCAGTGTTCATGTTTTGTTATGCTTTACCTGTACATCATGCCAATGCTTTTTCTTTTCTTGTTGACGTCCTGTAGCATGTTGTTTTGATGCTTGCAATATGCCTAGTTGCTGTTTTGGGCAGATTGTTGCTATAACTTGTTTCATGTCTGTGTTGAATCGTTGCTCCGTTTTGAGTGTGCTCTATATGAAACTTGCTTGATTTTGCATGTAGCTTCATATTATCTTATTGCATCCTTGTTTTGAGGTGTTTCTTTGATGTTTGTATGCATTTTGCATCAATGTCATGTTTAACTTGTTTTGCTCATATCTTCTAGGCCGTAGCTCCGAATTAAATGAACTTTATATGTAACTTGACTAGAATCTCGTGTAGATCATCTTGGTCCATCTTAACTTGCTGTTTAAATTCTTGAACATAAGGTTTATTCAGATCTGGACCAATTTTGAAATTTGCATATGAGGACTTACCGGAATTGTTATATGTTGTTTCCGGCCTCATTTAAACTTGCCTTGATGTGTTGCTCTTGTATGCATCATTTCTTGCCATGAGTAACTTCATGTAGCCTTGTCATGCATCATGCTTGGTCATGCATCATGTCTTGTATGTGTGTGGTGTGTTTACTATGTTGTGTGCTTCTTCTCGATAGTTCCCGTTTCGTTGCGATCGTGAGGATTCGTTCGTCTACGCTTGGTTCGTCTTCGTGGCTTCATCTTCTTCATGGACTCGTTCTTCTTCCTAGCGGGATTTCAGGCAAGATGACCGCTACCCTATATCTCACTACTATCATTGCTATGCTAGTTGCTTCGTTCTATCGCTATGATGCGTTACCTATCTTTTGCTCATCAAGCCTCCCAAATTGCCATGAGCCTCTAACCTTTGACACCCTTCCTAGCAAACCATTGCTTGGCTATGTTACCGCTTTGCTCAGCCCCTCTTATAGCGTTGTTCGTTGCAGGTGAAGTTGAAGATTGCTCCATGGCGGACAGGATTATGTTGGGATATCACAATATCTCTTATTTAATTAATGCACCTATATATTTGGTAAAGGGTGGAAGGCTCGGCCTTATGCCTGGTGTTTTGTTCCACTCTTGCCGCCCTAGTTTCCGTCATACCGGTGTTATGTTCCCGGATTTTGCGTTCCTTACGCGGTTGGGTGATTTATGGGACCCCCTTGACAGTTCGCTTTGAATAAAACTCCTCCTGCAAGGCCCAACAGTGGTTTTACCATTTGCCTCACCACCACCTACATTTCCCTTGGGAGTAATTAACCCAAGGGTCATCTTTATTATAGCCCCCCCCGGCCCAGTGCTTGTCTAAGTGTTGGTCCGAACTAGAGCCCTTTGCAGCGCCCCCTCAGGGAAACTTGAGGTCTGGTTTTAGTTGTACGGATTTCTCATCCGGTGTTGCCCTGAGAATGAGATATGTGCAGCTCCTATCAGGATTGTCGGCGCATCGGGCGGTCTTGCTGGTCTTGTTTTACCATTATCGAATTGTCTTGTAAACCGGGATTCCGAGTCTGATTGGGTCTTCCTGGGAGAAGGTATATCCTTCATTGATCGCGAGAGCTTATCATGGGCTAAGTTCGGACACCCCTACAGGGTATAATCTTTCGAAAGCTGTTCCCACGGTTATGCGGCAGATGGGAATTTGTTAATGTCCGGTTGTAGATAACTTGACACCAGATCCGAATTAAAACGCATCAACCGCGTGCGTAGCCGTGATGGTCTCTTTTCAGCGGAGTCCGGGAAGTGAACACGGTTTTGGGTTATGTTTGACGTAAGTAGGAGTTCAGGATCACTTCTTGATCATTGCTAGCTTCACGACCGTTCCATTTGCTCTCTTCTCGCTCTTATTTGCGTATGTTAGCCACCATATATGCTTAGTCGCTGCTGCAACCTCACCACTTTACCCCTTCCTTTCCCATTAAGCTTTGCTAGTCTTGATACCCATGGTAATGGGATTGCTGAGTCCTCGTGGCTCACAGATTACTACGACAACAGTTGCAGGTACAAGTTATGCGATAATCTTGACGCGAGAGCGATGTTTGCTTGTTTTGGAGTTCTTCTTCTGCTTCTTCTTCGATCAGGGGATAGGTTCCAGGTCGGCAGCCTGGGCTAGCAGGGTGGATGTCATTGAGTTTCTGTTTGTGTTTCATCCGTAGTCGGATGGTGCTATTATGTATGTGATGTTGTATTCATGTGGCATTGTATGCCTCTTGTATGTATCCCCATCTATTATGTAATGTTGATGTAATGATATCCACCTTGCAAAAGCGTTTCAATATGCGGTTCTATCCTTGGTGGGACCTTCGAGTCTCTTTAGGATAGTATCGCATATTGGGCGTGACAAGTTGGTATCAGAGCCTCGACCGACCCTAGGAGCCCCCTTGATTGATCGTGTAGTTTGGCCGTTGTCGAGCCTAGAAGAAAACTGATTTCGGAGTCTAGTTATATCGGAGAGTAGGAATTCTTTTTACTCCTCAGCCCCTTCGTCACTCTGGTGAGGAATCTTGACGTAGGTGTTTTGAATTACTCCTCTTCCCTTTCAAACTTTCTTTAGGATCACGCGGTTAGTTTTCGGTCGTTGGTTCTCTTCTCTTTTCATCCGGTGCATTTCTCGTCAAGTTGACTCAAGCCTCTTTATCTTTGCCAAGTTCAATCCTCAGTTCGCTCTCAACGAAGTTGTTTCCCCATCTTTAGTTGTTTTCTTTTCCCACCCACCCACCCCTTTTCTTCTTGGAGCCAGAGTCCGTAATCGAGTATCCTTCCTACTCGTGTGAAGTCTTTGTTTCTTTCCTCAATGTTTTCAACCGGTGTTTTCTCTTCAAGATATTCGTCGATTTCCCCTTCCAAGTTGTCTTTGTTTTTTCCGCCCTCCCACCCTTCTTATTCCCGGATTCTGACTCTCTTTTGAGCATCAATTTCATTCGTGTGGAACCTCTTCAGTTTTTCGTAAATTATCTCAATCGGTGAATTCTAGTCTCGTTGGACATTCCTTATCTCTTTTCTTCTCCGGTGGATTCAATTCCATCTTCGGTAGTGATTATATTCTTTCCCTCAGCTCAAGTGTTTTCCCTGCTCGTTCGTCTCTCGCCAGTTTATCCTTCCGGAGTGTTCAAGACATCTCCGGAGATTCATCTATGTTCCAATTAATTCGAGGTTGTCACCTCATTCAAATATTTCAATTGTTCCGGTGCATCATCCATCTGTTGAACAATCATTTTCATCGGTGTTTTTTTCAATGGGCCCTAACCCAAAGGTCTTTTCCCAGGATCTTACCTGACTCTTCTAATTCCCCCGGAGCTATTCCCAAATCCTTTTCAAAGTGTGACGTAAGAATGGATTCCGTCAGTCACATGACTTCTCCAAGATCGCTTTCAAATTCTTTTCATCTTTGGTTCAACCCTTCTTCTCTTTCATTCTTCTGGAGTATGTCAGAAGTTGTTTTTTTTTCGTTTCTTTCATCGGAGGCCATCATTCCAGCTATCGTTCTCTATTTATCCCGGTGCTTCGTCCAAGTGTTCCTTAATCAGCTCGAGTTCTTCCCGGTGATTCGTTCTCTTTTCTTCATTCATTTTCATTTCTTATGGTGGTTCGTTCAAGATTCTTTTTCTTTCATTATCATTTCAATCCATTCGTTCTTTCAATCCTACCGGTGGTTCATGAAGACCTTCTCAAGTTTTGTGCTATCCTTTCTCAATCCTTTTTTTTCAAGAAGAATAAGTAGTATGCCAAATCCATTGTTGGTCATCAATTTAATTTGATGAAGGATAAGCATACAATAAATCTTATTCTTATTTCATCCAAGTAAGTAATCCCTTCCTTCGGAATTTGTTCTTGATGAATAAATTCTAGTTCCAAGTGCTTTCATCTTTTCTTTTCTGGAGTTCAAGTTTCCTCAGCCATTTCGTCGGAATCCCCATCTTAATCATCGCAAGGCTTTAATCTTATCCATTCCATCCTTCAATTTTATTTCATCATCCTTTCGTTACCGAAGTTCTTCATGGTGGTTCTTCATGATTTAATTCATTCTTCAAGTGTTCATCAAGATTCTTGTTGGAGGAGTTCAAGTTTTATTCTTCTTGCATCTCGAAGTGCAATTAATTCTTCGTATTGTTTTGAAGTGGAGTTTTGCATTTCTTCATTCTCCTCAGCTATTTAATCTTTTCCGCTTGTGGTCAGCGATCAGCTCATAATTTTGAGTTGTTATCCATAAGTCCACGACAAGCTTATCTTTTCGTTGTTGATTTTCTCAACAACTCCGGTCAACCCTTCCCTCTAAGTTCTTTTCCTTCCATTCTTTCAATTCTTCCGGAGGCATTGCGTTGTTCATCTCATCAAGTGTCATTCCATCTTGTGAAGTTCGTGTTCTATTATTTCCTGGTTCATCCGGAGTGCTGCCTAAATCCTTTCAGTCTTATTCGTTTCTTATCTCGTTCTAACCAGAGTGGTTTCATAGTCTATTGGATTCCGTGAGCTTTCGATTCTCGTAATTCTCGTCGTTTCTCTCTTATTCTCGAGTGCTCTCGATTCTTTGCTTCTTCTCTTCAGTTCTTGTTTCACCTCTTCCTTTTCCCTTCCGTCTCGGTCCTAAGATCTCGGGACGATATCTCTTGTTAGTGGAGGAGTGTTGTAACGCCCCGAATTCGATGTGCCAAGTGTCTTCTAGTTATTCGCCATCGTTGCCATGTCATTTGCTTGCCTGTTGCACTTTATCATGTCATCATGTGCATTGCATTGCATACGTGTTAGTTTCATGCGTCCGAGCATTTCCCCGTTGTCCGTTTTGCGATCCGGCACTCCTATTCCCTCTGGCGTTCCCCCTTTTGTCTCCTGTTGTGAGAAGGTGTTAAACGTTCTCGGAATGGACCGAGGTTTGCCAAGCGGCCTTGGTATAGCACTGGTAGACCGCCTGTCAAGTTTCGTGCCATTTGGAGGTCGTTTTATACTCCAACGGTTAAACGCGTAGCCCGTAATCCCCCTCTATCTTTGCAGCCCAACACCCCTCCAAAGTGGCCCAAAACCCAGCAAACTCCCCTGCATGCTCTCGGTCGTTCGATCACGATCGTGTGGGCGAAAACCGTGCCTCATTTGGAGTCTCCTAACTCCCAGAATCTATAAATAGCCCCATCCCCTGAAATTCGCGGATCAAATCCCCCCGAAACCCTAGCCCCGCTCCTCTCGCCCGCCGGATACGTCCGGATCGGACCGGATGCGTCCACGCCGCCGCCCGCAGCCAACCCGCGCCTGCCATGTGGCCACCCGGCCACCGCGCGCGCCGCCGGCCCGCCGAGCCCGTCCCCGGCCCCCGCGGCCCGAGCCCGCTCCGCCGCCGTGGCCCGCGTCCGCCTCCGCCTGCAGGCCCCCGTGCCGTCGGGCCTTGCCTCCCAGCCGCCGCAGTAGCCTCCGCCGCCGGGCGCCGAACCCTGCCGACGCGCCGCCGCGCCACGCCGCCCGGCTAGATCCGCGCCGCCGCCTCCGCGCCGATCCTAGCCGGTGCCGCCCCGTCGCCCCCGCGCCCGCGACCTCCAGCCGGCCTCCTCGCCACCGGCCACCACGTTGCCGTGCTGCCTCGCCGCCGCCGCACCGCGCCCGACCTCCGGCCGCGCCGCCCGGCCTCTCCCACGCCTCCTCCGACCGGATCCAGCGAGGAGCACCTCGGATCCGGACTTCCCCAGCTCCGGCCATCTCCGTCGTCAACTCTGGCGAAACTCCGGCGAGCCTCGATCTACGTGCAAGTCAACCCAGATCTGGACCCCGAAGGTTGACTCCGATTTTTGCTTAAGTCCCGAAATATTTTGCATAATGTTGCCCTGTTCATCGCATCATATCTCCATGCGTACTGCTCCGTTTTGTGCGTGTAATATATCAAAATGTTTGTAGAGAGATGCTCTACATTTCATTCCATTGCATCATGTTCATTTGAGTCCATCTTGATGCCTAAATCATCGTTGCAAGAGTGCTATATGATGTTGTCTGCTGTCTGTTAACAGAACATGCTCATTTGTCATTTTTCCATGTTTGATGTGGTCATCCTATGAGGTTGATGTCTACATGTGTTTTGAACTACATCATGCCATCTTTACAGGGGTGTATGCCATGTATTTTTTTTATCAATGTGGTGACTAGAACAAGCATGCAAACTAGACTTCGTGATGTTGTTGTTTTTAGTCCCTGTTCTGTTGTTATTTTGATGTCATGTAAACATATTGCTACAGAGAGATCCATGCATATTTTGAGATACTTCAGTAAGGATGTTCTTAACATATGGTTTTCCTCTATCCATGCATGCCCCTGTTTGCAATTTTGTAGTAGTCTAGCATGTCAGTTTCTTGCTCTACTTTTGCTATAAAATGTTTCCTGGCAGATTGTTTACATGTTATTCAATTTTGCCAAGGTTGTTGTAGTTGATCCTTGCATGCTATGAACTTGTTCTTGCCTTGGTTAGTTTCATAAACATGTCTTCTTGCTGATGCTATGCTTATCTTGTCATGCAATGACTTGCGGTGAGTGAATCGAGCTCGTGAAGTAGTTTACTTGTTGTTACTGTTTTGCTAGGCTGAATCTGTTATTTCGTGATGCTATGTAAACCTGCTCCTACTAGTCATTCTCTGCATAATCTGGAGATGTTCACTAAGGGTGTTTTGTTCTACATGTTATGATATATCAATCCATGCCCCTGGTTGCAATTACAGACTGCTGTAGCTTGTTGTAATCTTGCACCAAAGTTGCTAAATAATGTTGCTGTCAGCCTGTTAACATTAAGTTCAGTTGTTGCCATGCGCTTTGCTAGTGATCCATGCACTCTATGAACTTGCTCTTGCCATGATTAGCTTCATAAAATATCTTCTTACTGTTGGTTGCCTTTTCATGCCATGTATTGCTCTGTGGTGAGTGGTTCAAGCTCACCAACATGCCTACTTATCGTTGTTCCTGCCATGTATGAATCTGTCATATAACTTGCGATGTTTACATGGGTGCCATCATATTTTCTGTTCCTTTTTGGCTCTTGGTCAGTAAAGGACTTTTGTTCTATTTAATTAGTAGATTCATGCCATGCCTTTGTTTGCCATGATAAGTTCCTGTAGCATGCTGTTTGATGGCTCTAAACATTGCAACCTGATGTTATTTCTGCAAAGTCTGAAACTGTTATTATTTGCAATCTTGCCATGTGTGTTTAAGCATGTTCTAGTGATTTCTGGAAATAGCTCAGTGTTCATGTTTTGTTATGCTTTACCTGTACATCATGACCATGCCTTTTGTTTTCTTGTTGAGGTCCTGTAGCATGTTGTTTTGATGCTTGCAATATGCCTAGTTGCTGTTTTGGGCAGATTGTTGCTATAACTTGTTTCATGTTTGTGTGTTGAACCGTTGCTCCGTTTTGAGTGTGCTCTATATGAAACTTGCTTGATTTTGCATGTAGCTTCATATTATCTTGTTGCATCCTTGTTTTGAGGTGTTTTCTTGATGTTTATATGCATTTTGCATCAATGTTATGTTTAACTTGTTTTGCTCATATCTTCTAGGCCGTAGCTCCGAATTAAATGAACTTTATATGTAACATGACTAGAATCTCATGTAGATCATCTTGGTTCATCTTAACTTGATGTTTAACAACTTGAACATAAGGTTTATTCAGATCTCGATCAATTTCTAAATTTGCATATGAGGACTTACCGGAATTGTTATATGTTGTTTTCGGCCTCATTTAAACTTGCCTTAATGTGTTGCTCTTGTATGCATCATCTCTTGCCATGAGTAGCTTCATGTAGCCTTGTCATGCATCATGCTTGGTCATGCATCATGTCTTGTATATGCGTGGGGTGTTTACTATGTTGTGTGCATCTTCTCGATAGTTCCCGTTTCGTTGCAATCGTGAGGATTCGTTCGTCTACGTTTGGTTCATCTTCGTGGCTTCATCTTCTCCATGGACTTGTTCTTCTTCCTAGCAGGATTTCAGGCAAGATGACCGCTACCCTGGATCTCACTACTATCATTGCTATGCTAGTTGCTTCATTCTATCGCTATGCTGCGTTACCTATCTTTTGCTCATCAAGCCTCCCAAATCTCGATGAACCTCTAACCTTTGACACCCTTCCTAGCAAACCATTGCTTGGCTATGTTACTGCTTTGCTCGGCCACTCTTATAGCGTTGTTAGTTGCAGGTGAAGTTGAAGATTGCTCCATGGGGGACAGGATTATGTTGGGATATCACAATATCTCTTATTTAATTAATGCACCTATATATTTGGTAAAGGGTGGAAGGCTCGACCTTATGCCTGGTGTTTTGTTCCACTCTTGCCGCCCTAGTTTTCGTCATACCGGTGTTATGTTCCTGGATTTTGCATTCCTTACGCGGTTGGGTGATTTATGGGACCCCCTTGATAGTTTGCTTTGAATAAAACTCCTCCAGCAAGGCCCAACATTGGTTTTACCATTTGCCTCACCACCATCTACATTTCCCTTAGGAGTAATTAACCCAAGGGTCATATTTATTATAGCCCCCCCGGGCCAGTGCTTGTCTAAGTGTTGGTCCGAACTAGAGCCCTTTGCAGCGCCCCCTCAGGGAAACTTGAGGTCTGGTTTTAGTTGTACGGATTGCTCATCCGGTGTTGCCCTGAGAACGAGATATGTGCAGCTCCTATCAGGATTGTCGGTGCATCGGGCGGTCTTGCTGGTCTTGTTTTACCATTGTCGAAATGTCTTGTAAACCAGGATTCCGAGTCTGATCGGGTCTTCCTTGGAGAAGGTATATCCTTCGTTGATCGCGAGAGCTTATCATGGGCTAAGTTGGGACACCCCTGCAGGGTATAATCTTTTGAAAGCCGTGCCCGCGGTTATGCAGCAGATGGGAATTTGTTAATGTCCGGTAGTAGATAACTTGAAAACAGATATGAATTAAAACGCGTCAACCGCGTGCGTAGCCGTGATGGTCTCTTTTCGGCGGAGTCCGGGAAGTGAACACGGTTTTGGGTTATGTTTGACGTAAGTAGGAGTTCAGGATCACTTCTTGATCATTGCTAGCTTCACGACCGTTCCATATGCTCTCTTCTCGCTCTTATTTGCGTATCTTAGCCACCATATATGCTTAGTCGCTGCTGCAACCTCACCACTTTACCCCTTACTTTCCCATTAAGCTTTGTCAGTCTTCATACCCATGGTAATGTGATTGCTGAGTCCTCGTGGCTCACAGATTACTACAACAACAGTTGCAGGTACAGGTCATGCGATGATCTTGACGCGAGAGTGATGTTTGCTTGTTTTGGAGTTCTTCTTCTGCTTCTTCTTTGATCAGGGGATAGGTTCCAGGTCGGCAGCCTAGGCTAGCAGGGTGGATGTCGTTGAGTTTCTGTTTGTGTTTCATCCGTAGTCGGATAATGCTATTATGTATTGTGATGTTGTATTCGTGTGGCATTGTATGCCTCTTGTATGTATCCCCATCTATTATGTAGTGTTTATGTAATGATATCCACCTTGCAAAAGTGTTTCAATATGCGGTTCTATCCTTGGTGGGACCTTCGAGTCTCTTTAGGATAGTATCGCATATTGAGCGTGACAAGTTGGTATGAGAGCCTCGACCGACCCTAGGAGCCCCCTTGATTGATCGTGTAGTTTGGCCGTTGTCGAGTCTAGAAGAAAACTGATTTCGGAGTCTAGTTATATCGGATAGTAGGAATTATTTTTACTCCTCAGCCCCTTCGTCACTCTGGTGAGGAATCTTGACGTAGGTGTTTTGAATTACTCCTCTTCCCTTTCAAACTTTCTTTAGGATCACGCGGTTAGTTTTCGGTCGTTGGTTCTCTTCTCTTTTCATCCGGTGCATTTCTCGTCAAGTTGACTCAAGCTTCTTTGTCTTTGCCAAGTTCAATCCTCTGTTCGCTCTCAACGAAGTTGTTTCCCCATCCTCAGTTGTTTTCTTTTCCCACCCACCCACCCCTTTTCTTCTTGGAACCGGAGTCCGTAATCGAGTATCCTTCCTACTCGTGCGAAGTCTTTGTTTTCTTTCCTCAGTGTTTTCAACCAGTGTTTTCTCTTCAAGATATTCGTCGATTTCCCCTTCCAAGTTGCCTTTGTTTTTTCCCGCCCTCCCACCCTTCTTCTTCCTGGAGTTTGACTCTCTTTCGAGCATCAATTTCATTCGTGCGGAACCTCTTCAGTTTTTCGTAAATTATCTCAATCGGTGAATTCCTGTCTCGGTGGACATTCTTTATCTCTTTTCTTCTCCGGTGGATTCAATTCCATCTTCGGTAGTGATTTTATTCTTTCCCTCAGCTCAAGTGTTTTCCCTGCTCGTTCGTCTCTCGCCAGTTTATCCTTTCGGAGTGTTCAAGACATCTCAGGAGATTCGTCTATGTTCCAATTAATTCGAGGTTTTCACCTCATTCAAATATTTCAATTGTTCCGGTGCATCATCTATCTGTTGAACAATCATTTTCATCGGTGTTTTTTTTCAGTGGGCCCTAACCCGCAGGTCTTTTCCCAGGATCTTACCTGACTCTTCTAATTCCCCCGGAGCTATTCCCAAATCCTTTTCAAAGTGTGACGTAAGAATGGATTCCGTCAGTCACATGCCTTCTCCAAGATCACTTTCAAATTCTTTTCATCTTTGGTTCAACCCTTCTTCTCTTTCATTCTTCTGGAGTATGTCAGAAGTTGTTTTTTTCGTTTCTTTCACCAGAGGCCATCATTCCAGCTATCGTTCTCTATTTATCCCGGTGCTTCGTCCAAGTGTTCCTTAATCAGCTTGAGTTCTTCCCGGTGATTCGTTCTCTTTTCTTCGTTCATTTTCATTTCTTACGGTGGTTCGTTCAAGATTCTTTTTCTTTGATTATCATTTCAATCCATTCGTTCTTTCAATCCTACCGGTGGTTCATGAAGACCTTCTCAAGTTTTGTGCTATCCTTTCTCAATCCTTTTTTTCAAGAAGAATAAGTAGTATGCCAAATCCATTGTTGGTCATCAATTTAATTTGATGAAGGATAAGCATACAATAAATCTTATTATTATTTCATCCAAGTGAGTAATCCCTTCCTTCGGAATTTGTTCTTGATGAATAAATTCTAGTTCCAAGTGCTTTCATCTTTTCTTGTCCGGAGTTCAAATTTCCTCGGCCATTTCGTCGGAATCCCCATCTTAATCATCGCAAGGCTTTAATCTTCTCCATTCCATCCTTCAATTTTATTTCATCATCCTTTCATTACAGGAGTTCTTCATGGTGGTTCTTCATGATTTAATTCATTCCTCAAGTGTTCATCAAGATTCTTGTTGGAGGAGTTCAAGTTTTATTCTTCTTGCATCTCGAAGTGCAATTAATTCTTCGTATTATTTTGAAGTGGAGTTTTGCATTTCTTCGTCCTCCTCGGCTATTTAATCTTTTCCGCTTGTGGTCAGCGATTAGCTCATAATTTTGAGTTGTTATCCATAAGTCCACGACAAGCTTATCTTTTCGTTGTTGATTTTCTCAACAACTCCGGTCAACCCTTCCCTCTAAGTTCTTTTCCTTCCATTCTTTCAATTCTTTCGGAGGCATTCCGTTGTTCATCTCATCAAGTGTCATTCCATCTTGTGAAGTTCATGTTCTGTTCTTTCCTGGTTTAGCCGGAGTGCTGCCTAAATCCTTTTAGTCTTATTCGTTTCTTATCTCGTTCTAACCGGAGTGGTTTCATAGTCTATCAAATTCTGTGAGATTTTGATTCTCGTCATTCTCGTCGTTTCTCTCTTATTCTCGAGTGCTCTTGATTCTTTGCTTCTTCTCTTCAGTTCTTCTTTCACCTCTTCCTTTTCCCTTCCGTCTCGGTCCTAAAATCTCGGGACGAGATCTCTTGTTAGTGGAGGAGTGTTGTAACGCCCCGGATTTGATGTGCCAGGTGTCTTCCAGTTATTCGCCGTCGTTGCCATGTCATTTGCTTGCGTGTTGCATTTTATCATGTCATCATGTGCATTGCATTGCATACGTGTTCGTTTCATGCGTCCGGGCATTTTCCCCGTTGTCCATTTTGCGATCCGGCACTCCTATGCCCTCCGGCGTTCCCCCTTTTGTCTCCTGTTGTGAGCGGGTGTAAAACGCTCTCGGAATGGACCGAGGTTTGCCAAGCGGCCTTGGTATAGCACCGGTAGACCTCCTGTCAAGTTTCGTGCCATTTGGAGGTCGTTTGATACTCCAATGGTTAACCGCGTATCCCGTAACCTCCCTCTCTCTTTGCAGCCCAACACCCCTCCAAAGTGGCCCAAAACCCAGCAAACTCCCCTCCATGCTCTCGGTCGTTCGATCATGATCGTGTGGGCGAAAATCGTGCCTCATTTGGAGTCTCCTAGCTCCCAGAATCTATAAATAGCCCCATCCCCCGAAATTCGCGGATCAAATCCCCCCGAAACCCTAGCCCCGCTCCTCTCGCCCGCCGGACACGTCCGGATCGAACCGGACACGTCCGTGCCACCGCCC
>NC_041381.1:163912108-163959697 GCF_002162155.2 Triticum dicoccoides
CGCGACGCGCCCGACCTCCGGCCGCGCCGCCCGGCCTCTCCCTCGCCTCCTCCGACCGGATTCGGCGAGGAGCGCCTCGGATCCGGACTTCCCCAGCTCCGGCCATCTCCGTCGTCAACTCCGGCGAAACTCCGGCGAGCCTCGATCTACGTGCAAGTCAACCCAGATCTGGACCCCGAAGGTTGACCCCGATTTTTGCCTGTCCTGAAATATTTTGCATAATGTTGCCCTGGTCATCGCATCATATCTCCATGCATACTGGTCCGTTTTGTTCGTGTAATATATCAAAATGTTTTTTGAGAGATGCTCTACATTTCATTCCATTGCATCATGTTCATTTGAGTCCATCTTGATGCCTAAATCATTGTTGCAAGAGTGCTATATGATGTTGTCTACTGTCTGTTAACAGAACATGTTCATTTGTCATTTTTGCCATGTTTGATGTGTGCATCCTATGAGGTTGATGTCTACATGTGTTTTGAACTACATCATGCCATCTTTACAGGGGTGTATGCCATGTATTTTTGTGATCAATGTGGTGACTAGAACAAGCATGCAAACTAGACTTCATGATGTTGCTGTTTTTAGTCCCTGTTCTGCTGTTATTTTGATGCCATGTAAACATGTTGCTACAGAGATATCCATGCATATTTTGAGATACTTCAGTAAGGTTGTTCTGAACATATGGTTGTTCTATATCCATGAATGCCCCTGTTTGCAATTTTGGAGCAGTCTAGCATGTCAGTTTCTTGCTCTACTTTTGCTATAAAATGTTTCCTGGCAGATTGTTTACATGTTATTCAATTTTGCCAAGGTTGTTGTTGTTGATCCTTGCATGCTATGAACTTGTTCTTGCCTTGGTTAGTTTCATATACATGTCTTCTTGCTGATTCTATGCTTATCTTGTCATGCAATGACTTGCGGTGAGTGAATCGAGCTCGTGAAGTAGTTTCTTGTTGTTACTGTTTTGCTAGGCTGAATCTGTTATTTCATGATGCTATGTAAACCTGCTCCTACTAGTCATTCTATGCATAATCTGGAGATGTTCACTAAGGGTGTTTTGTTCTACATGTTATGCTCTATCCATCCATGGTCCTGGTTGTGATTACAGTCTGCTGTATATTGTTGTAATCTTGCTCCAAAGTTGCTAAATAATGTTGCTGCCAGCCTATTAACATTAAGTTCAGTTGTTGCCATGCGCTTTGCTAGTGATCCATGCACTCTATGAACTTTCTCTTGCCCTGATTAGCTTCATAAACATGTCTTCTTACTGTTGGTTACCTTTTCATGCCATGTATTGCCCTGTGGTGAGTGGTTCAAGCTCACCAACATGCCTACTTATCGTTGTTCCTGCCATGTATGAATCTGTCATATAACTTGCGATGTTTACATGGGTGCCATCATATTTTCTGTTCCTTTTTGGCTCATTGTCAGTAAAGGACTTTTGTTCTATGCGATTAGTAGATTCATGCCATGCCTTTTTTTGCCATGATAAGTTCCTGTAGCATGTTGTTTGATAGCTCTAAATATTGCAACCTGCTGTTATTTCTGCAAAGTCTGAAACTGTTATTATTTGCAATCTTGCCATGTGTGTTTGAGCATGTTCTAGTCATTTCTGGAGATAGCTCAGTGTTCATGTTTTGTTATGCTTTACCTGTGCATCATGCCCATGCCTTTTGTTTTCTTGTTGAGGTTATGTAGCATGTTGTTTTGATGCTTGTAATATGCCTAGTTGCTGTTTTGGGCAGATTGTTGCTATAACTTGTTTCATGTCTGTGTTGAACCGTTGCTCCGTTTTGAGTGTGCTCTATATGAAACTTGCTTGATTTTGCATGTAGCTTCATATTATCTTGTTACATCCTTGTTTTGAGGTGTTTGCTTGATGTTTGTATGCATTTTGCAGCAATGTCATGTTTAACTTGTTTTGCTCATATCTTCTAGGCCGTAGCTCCGAATTAAATGAACTTTATATGTAACTTGACTAGAATCTCGTGTAGATCATCTTGGTTCATCTTAACTTGCTGTTTAACAACTTGGACATAAGGTTTATTCAGATCTGGACCAATTTTGAAATTTGCATATGAGGACTTACCAGAATTGTTATATGTTGTTTCCGGCCTCATTTAAACTTGCCTTGATGTGTTGCTCTTGTATGCATCATCTCTTGCCATGAGTAGCTTCATGTAGCCTTGTCATGCATCATGCTTGGTCGTGCATCATGTCTTGTATATGTGTGGTGTGTTTACTATGTTGTGTGCTTCTTCTCGATAGTTCCCGTTTCGTTGCAATCGTGAGGATTCGTTCGTCTACGCTTGGTTCGTCTTCGTGGCTTCATCTTCTTCATGGACTCGTTCTTCTTCCTAGCGGGATTTCAGGCAAGATGACCACTACCCTGGATCTCACTACTATCATTGCTATGCTAGTTGCTTCGTTCTATCGCTATGCTGCGTTACCTATCTTTTGCTCATCAAGCCTCCCAAATTGCCATGAGCCTCTAACCTTTGACACCCTTCCTAGCAAACCATTGCTTGGCTATGTTACCGCTTTGCTCAGCCCCTCTTATAGCATTGTTAGTTGCAAGTGAAGTTGAAGATTGCTCCATGGTAGACAGGATTATGTTGGGATATCACAATATCTCTTATTTAATTAATACACCTATATATTTGGTAAAGGGTGGAAGGCTCGGCCTTATGCCTGGTGTTTTGTTCCACTCTTACCGCCCTAGTTTACGTCATATCGGTGTTATGTTCCCGGATTTTGTGTTCCTTACGCGGTTGGGTGATTTATGGGACCCCCTTGATAGTTGGCTTTCAATAAAACTCCTCCAGCAAGGCCCAACATTGGTTTTACCATTTGCCTCACCACCACCTACATTTTCCTTGGGAGTAATTAACCCAAGGGTCATCTTTATTATAGCCCCCCCCGGTCCAGTGCTTGTCTAAGTGTTGGTCTGAACTAGAGCCCTTTGTAGCGCCCCCTCGGGGAAACTTGAGGTCTGGTTTTAGTTGTATGGATTGCTCATCCAGTGTTGCCCTGAGAACGAGATATGTGCAGATCCTATCGGGATTGTCGGCGCATCGGGCGGTCTTGCTGGTCTTGTTTTACTATTGTCAAAATGTCTTGTAAACCGGGATTCCGAGTCTGATCGGGTCTTCCTGGGAGAAGGTATATCCTTCGTTGATCGCGAGAGCTTATCATGGGCTAAGTTGGGACACCCCTGCAGGGTATAATCTTTCGAAAGCTGTGCCCGCGGTTATGCGGCAGATGGGAATTTGTTAATGTCCGGTTGTAGATAACTTGACACCAGATCCAAATTAAAACGCATCAATCGTGTGTGTATCCATGATGGTCTCTTTTCGGCGGAGTCCGGGAAGTGAACACGGTTTTGGGTTATGTTTGACGTAAGTAGGAGTTCAGGATCACTTCTTGATCATTGCTAGCTTCACGACCGTTCCATTTGCTCTCTTCTCGCTCTTATTTGCGTATGTTAGCCACCATATATGCTTAGTCGCTGCTGCAACCTCACCAGTTTACCCCTTCCTTTCCCATTAAGCTTTGCTAGTCTTGATACCCATGGTAATGGGATTGCTGAGTCCTCGTGGCTCACAGATTACTACAACAAGAGTTGTAGGTACAGGTTATGCGATGATCTTGACGCGAGAGCGATGTTTGCTTGTTTTGGAGTTCTTATTCTGCTTCTTCTTCAATCAGGGGATAGGTTCCAGGTCGGCAGCCTGGGCTAGCAGGGTGGATGTCGTTGAGTTTCTGTTTGTGTTTCATCCGTAGTCGGATGGTGCTATTATGCATTGTGATGCTGTATTCGTGTGGCATTGTATGCCTCTTGTATGTATCCCCATCTATTATGTAATGTTGATGTAATGATATCCACCTTGCAAAAGCGTTTCAATATGCGGTTCTATCCTTGGTGGGACCTTCGAATCTCTTTAGGATAGTATCGCATATTGGGCGTGACACAAGGGCTGGGCCGCGCCCCCCTCCCCCTAGTCCGAATAGGAGAAGGAGAGCGGGACGGCGCCCCCCCTTTCCTTCCTCTCTCCCTCCTCCTTCCCCCCTTCTCCTATTCCAACTAGGAAAGAAGGGAGTCCTACTCCTGGTGGGAGTAGGACTCCCCTTGGCGCGCCCCTCCTTGGCCGGCCACCCCCTCCCCCTTGGCTCCTTTATATACGGGGGCAAGGGGGCACCTCTAGACACAACAATTGATCCTTGAGATCTCTTAGCCGTGTGTGGTGCCCCCTCCACCATAGTTCTCCTTGATAATATTGTAGCGGTGCTTAGGCGAAGCCCTGCGACTGTAGAACATCAAGATCGTCACCACGTCGTCGTGCTGACGGAACTCTTCCCCGACACTTTGCTGGATCGGAGTCCGGGGAACGTCATCAAACTGAACATGTGCAAGAACTCGGAGGTGCCGTAGTTTCGGTGCTTGATCGGTCGGGTCGTGAAGACGTACGACTACATCAACCGCGTTGTTCTAACCCTTCCGCTTTCGGTCTACGAGGGTACATGGACAACACTCTTCCCTCTCGTTGTTATGCATCACCATGATCTTGCGTGTGCGTAGAGAATTTTTTGAAATTACTACATTCCCCAACACGGGACTCGCCTAAAGTGCTGCGTGGAGAGCTCCTCCGATGGAGATTCTGACGATGGAAGCTCTTCGTCGAGCGAAAGTGATGAGGAGGACGGCGGGGCGGATAGCGGGGACGAGTCCGACTAGGCGTCGGACGCCCCGCGCCTGGGCGGGTGCGGCAGCAGCAGCATCTGTACCTAGCCGCTCCTATGGCAGAGGTTTGCCGAGGGCAGGGCTAGCTCCTTGAGCTTCTCGGGGCCGTCTCCTTGGGCAGTTGGCGTCGGGAGGCTGCGGAAGAGGAAGAGGACGGGCGGCAAGGCCGTCAACTCAGAGTACGCGGGCACCGATGCCTTCATCGCGTATTGCCGGTCCTGCAGCCTCGTCTTCCAGCTCCTTTCCCGGCACCGTCATCACCGGCCTGCCCGTGGGCGGCCACCAAGGTTTTCTCTTGGTGCTTTCTGCTGCTCATAGCTTGCCTAGGCGCCCCTTTTGCCCTTTCCCCTCCTTGACCTGCCTCCTGAGGAGAGGGACAAGAAAGGGATTACGGGCATCTTATCTCTTTTTTAGTTTGTAAGCCTGCGGGCCTTTGTTAAATTTAAAACTTGTAATCCCCTTGCTCATGTTTTTCATCTCTCACGAACTGTACCTGTATGGGATATTTTTAATGAAAAAGGGATGCTTGCCGGGTTTTTCGTTCGCAGGTAAATCCTGCGACAAGGAGCGAATCCTTGTTATTGTTTAAGATAAACGTTTTTCGCCCGACAACAGGCCTTGCCGTCTCCCCACTCCACTCGACCGTTCTCGCGCTCTTGGCGGAGGCAGGGATGAAGTGGGCTTTAGGCTCCTCGTCCCACCTCCTTGCCGCCGCGGCTACGACCAAATCGGGACCCAGGAAATAATCCTTGGGTACAGGAAAAAGGGGAGCACGGCAGCCTAGAGATAAGAACGAGGTTTCACATACCCCAGTCCGGTTCCGAAATGCATGACAGAGGATAAAAGACTTATCTGGATCTGCAGCCCCCGGCAATCTCATCTTGCCGCGGTTGGATCCTTGTGCTTGCAGCCCCCGGCAACTCTGGTTTACCGGGGTCGGGGCCCCAGTCCGTTTCCTTCTTCCCGAGTAGCTCAGCAGAAATGCTCATGTGCCCTGCGAACCAAAGGAGGACAGAAAAGGAACAGATAGACGCGCACTCGACCTCTAGGCTAGGGGTTAGTCGCTTCTAAGCACTATCAACCATAACCAAGGACGAGACTCGACCTAGTATGCATGCTATAACTTAGGGCGCCAGCGCTTTATTTGTTTATGCTCAGGGTCTGCGCCTGGCTTTGTACAAAGGGTCACATGCAAAGCTTTTACAAAAGGTGGCTTGCCGGGAGGCCCGGCAAGCCGCGCCTTATGGGTAAAACTTGCGAAGATGCTCGATGTTCCAGGAGTTACTCACTGGGACGGCATCTTCGGTCTCCAGGCGGACCGCGCCAGGCCTGGTGACTCGCATTACCCGATAAGGGCCTTCCCACTTTGGCGTCAACTTGTTGGAATTCTTGGCCGAATGAACGCGCCGAAGAACAAGGTCGCCTTCCTCAAAGCTTCGGGCATGAACCTTGCGGCTATGGTAGCGGTGCAAGGCTTGCTGGTAGTGTGCCGCTCTCACAACCGCCCGAAGACGATCTTCCTCAAGGAGCGTCACGTCATCTTGGCGCAACGGCTCTTGCTCAAGCTCATCATAAGCGAGCACTCGAGGTGACCCGTATATGAGTTCCGTGGGGAGAACTGCTTCCGTCCCATATACCAGGGCAAAAGGTCTCTAGCCGGTGGCTCGATTTGGCGTCATCCTGATCGACCAAAGAACTGCCGGCAACTCATCAACCCAGCGCCTTCCGCACTTGTGCAGCTTGTCAAAGGTCTTCGTTCTCAGGCCTCACAACACTTCAGCATTTGCCCTCTCCTCTTGGTCGTTGCTCCGTGGATGTGCCACGGAAGCAAACCAGACCTTGCTGTCGAGGTCTTGGATGTACTGTATGA
This sequence comes from Triticum dicoccoides, assembly GCF_002162155.2. Classification (NCBI taxonomy): domain Eukaryota; kingdom Viridiplantae; phylum Streptophyta; class Magnoliopsida; order Poales; family Poaceae; genus Triticum; species Triticum dicoccoides. The sequence goes on from NC_041381.1 coordinate 163,918,723, forward strand.
AGGTGTGGCTTGTGAACTGCGTGTCATTGTCGGTGATGACTCTATTTGGCACACCAAAATGGCAGACCAATCCTTTGAAGGACTTGACGGCTGACTGAGCAGTCACCTTCCTCACTGCTTCCACCTCCGGCCATTTTGTGAACTTGTCAATCGCAACGTACAAGTACTCAAAGCCCCCCAACAACACGGGGGAAAGGGCCCAGTATATTGAGCCCCAGACCGAGAATGGCCAGGAGAGAGGGACTGTTTGAAGGGCTTGAGCTGGTTGATGAAGCTTCTTTGATTGGAACTGGCACGCTTCACACTTGGTTACTAGTGCCGTCGCATCCTTGAGGGCGGTGGGCCAGAAGAAACCTTGCCGGAACGCCTTCCCGGCAAGGGCCCTCGACCCTATGTGCGAGCCACATATGCCTCCATGTATCTCCGCCAACAGCTCCAGTCCTTCCTCCCGGGGGATGCACTTGAGTTTCACACCGTTCGGCCTTCTTCGGTACAGGACATCATCTACGAACTGGTACAGGGCAGACCGACGGGCTACTTTCTCCGCTTCTTCCTGCTCCTTAGGAAGCTCCCCTATTTGGAGGAATTGGACGGTATGCTGCACCCATGCCGGAGCCTGGGGCTCGACGGCAAGGACCGAAGGCATCTCTTCCACCATGGGAGCGGTTGTCTCTACGGCCAGGGCTTGACGCCCTGTCGGAGCCAGTTGCTCTTGGGCGGGCTCAGCGTCCGCGGCAGCACCCTTGCCGGCAGCCCCAGGGGGCTCGGTAGGAAAGTACTTGCCGGGACCTGATTTTCTCCGCTTGCTCTGCCCCACTGATGGTTCGACGGATGGTTGAGTTAACCAGAGCAAAAAGGTACCTGGTTCCACAGGTAGCTTGAATGCGGCACGCTTTGACAGGTAATCAGTGATGTCCTTCTCCGCTTGGGGGACGTGCTCCGCCTGGATACTGTCAAAGCATTCCTCCAGCTTCCTAACCTCATCTACATAAGCTTCCATCTATGGGCTCTGATAATCCTTGTTGACCTGCCTGACAACGAGCTGCAAGTCACCCCTGACGATGAGCTTCTTAACCCCGAGGTCTGCCGCGATCCTGAGACCGGCAAGCAATCCCTCGTACTCAGCGGTGTTGTTGGTGGACATCTCCCTTGGGAAGTGCATCTGGATCACGTACTTGAGGTGTTCTCCGGTGGGTGCGACGAGCAGCACACTGGCACCGGCGCCTTGCAGCGAGAAAGCCCCATCAAAGTACATGATCCAGTCGCGGTCTGCTTCCTTGTCGGGGAGAGTGGTCTCCTAGATTTCTTCGTCGGGCGCGAGGTCCATTCTGCGATGAACTCCGCCAAGACTCTGCTCTGAATTGTCGATGTACTTTCAAACTTTAAACCGAAGCTTGACAGCTCCAAGGCCCATTCCACAATCCTTCCGGTTGCATCCGGATTGTGCAGTATCCATTGCAACGGGAGGCGGGTGACGACAGTGATCTCGTGGGCCTGGAAGTAGTGACGCAGCTTCCTCGAGGCCATAAGGAGGCCGAAGAGCAATTTTTGCATGCCAGAATACCTCGACCTAGCCCCCTGCAAGAGGGAGCTGACAAAATAACCGGGTGCTGCATCATCTTCTTCTTTGGCACCACTTCACTCGATCATGCGGGCATTGCCTTGGTGGCACCAGACTCTGCCGGGGGCCGCGCCTTGTCGGCACTAGGCCCTGCCGGGGGAATCTTTGGCTTGCCAACCGCTGGTTCTGCCGCCATTGCTGCCTCCTCGTCGACCTCCCTCTGTGCCACCAGTGCGGCGCTAACCACTTGATTCATCGCTGCCAAATACAGCAGCAATGGCTCTTGTGGTTTAGGCGCAACCAGTATTGGCGTGGAGGAAAGGTATTTATTTAGATCCCGCAGTGCTGCTTCGGCTTCTGGGGTCCACTCTATTGGGCCTGCCTTCTTCAAGATTTTTAAGAAGGGAAGGGCACACTCAGCGGACTTGGAGATGAATCGGCTCATGGCGGCAATGCAGCCGGTGAACCGACGCACATCCTTGATCCGCTTGGGCGCCTCGATCTGCTCAATAGCCTTGATCTTGTTTGGGTTTACCTCGATACCGCGCTGTGACACAAATAACCCGAGAAGCTTGCCGGATGGAACGCCGAAGACGCACTTCTCAGGGTTCAGCTTGAGGTTGATCTTGCACAGGTTAGCAAATGTCTCTTCCAGGTCTTGCACAAGAGTTGGCCCGTCCTTGGTTTTGACCACTATGTCATCCATGTAGGCCTCCATATTTCTATGGAGCTGAGGTTCAAAACCAATTTGGACTGCTCTTGCAAACGTTGAGCCAGCACTCTTCAACCCGAAAGGCATCCATAAAAAGAAATACACACCACATGGGGTGATGAATGTTGTCTTCTCTTCATCCTCTCTTGTCATGAAGATTTGGTGGTAGCCTGAGTAGGCGTCGAGGAATGATAACAGATCACACCCGGTCATGGAGTCAACAATCTGGTCGATGTGCGGCAACGGGAAAGGGTCCTTAGGACAAGCCTTATTAATATATGTGTAATCAATACACAACCTCCACTTCCCATTCGCCTTGCGCACCACTACCGGATTGGCCAACCACGTCGGGTGGAGAACCCCTCTCACCAAACCTGCCGCTTCCAACTTCCTGATCTCCTCTGTGATGAACTCCTGCCTTTCCAGAGCCTGCTTTCTGACCTTCTGCTTGACGGGACGCGCGTGGGGGCAAACAGCTAGGTGGTGCTCAATCACCTCCCTGGGAACACCGGGGATGTCAGACGCTTGCCATGCAAATACGTCGACATTTAGCCGCGGGAAGGTGACGAGCGCGCCTTCCTATTTGTTGTCGAGGGTGGAGCCTATGATGAAGGCCCCTCCCGTGCCATCCTCCCCGACGGGCACCTTCTTGGTTTGCGACGGCTCATCTCTGGATCTCTTGCTCTTGTCGGTAGAGCTCTCTTGCACGTCCTCAACGGTAGCACAACACTCCGAGGAGGTGCACTTGCCGGAGTCGGTGCAAGAGGTCTTGCCGGGCTCCTTCTTCCCTCCCGGGCCTTCAGCGGCAGGAGCAGGTGCCTTGACGGTAGCTGCTGCAACTGCTTCCCGGTAGAGTTGGTCGGCGTAGATCAGCGCGTCCTTCTTGTCGGAGGGGACGGAGATGATGTTCAACGGCCCGGGCATCTTTAGCATGTTGTATGCGTAGTGTGACGCCGCCATGAACTTGGCTAGTGCCGGGCAGCCGAGGATCCTGTTGTAGGGAAAGGGGATCTCGGCCACGTCGAAGACGATCCTCTCCGTCCTGTAGTTCAACTCTCCTCCAAATGTCACGGGCAGTGTGACCTTTCCCTTCGGTTGGATCCTCCCCGGATTGACCCCTTGAAGCGTGCCCGTTTCCTCGAGGTCTCCATCGGGGATTTGTAACCTTTTGATCCCGACAGATGAGATCAGGTTGCGGCGGTGGAAAAGTGTTTCCATGGATGCCTCTGGTGGTTTGGGGATATTTGGGAATATATATGTGAAAGAATTAGGTCAGGAGGTGCACGGGGGACCCACAAGGGTGGGGGCGCCCTACACCCCTGGGCGGGCCCTCCGTCCTTGTGGCCGCCTCGTGGCTCCTCCAACTTCATCTCCAAGTCTTCTGGTTGTCTTCTGGTCCAAGAAAAATCACCGCGAAGGTTTCATTCCATTTGGACTCCGTTTGGTATTCCTTTTCTCCAAAACTAAAAAACAAGGACAAAATAGGAACTGACACTGGACTTTAGGGTAATAGGTTAGTCCCAAAAATAATATAAAATAGCATAGTAATGCATATAAAACATCCAAAAGAGATAATATAATAGCATGGAACAATAAAAAATTATAGATACGTTGGAGATGTATCAAGCATCCCCAAGCTTAATTCCCGCTCGTCCTTGAGTAGGTAAATGATAAAAATAGATTTTTTGATGTGGAATGCTACCTAACATATTTATCCATGTAATTTTCTTTATTGTGGCAAGAATGTTCAGATCCGTAAGATTCAAAACAAATGTTTAATATTGACATAAAAACAATAATACTTCAAGCATACTAACAAGGAAATTATGTCTTCTCAAAATAACATGGCCAAAGAAAGCTTATCCCTATGAAATCATATAGTCTGGCTATGCTCCATCTTCATCACACACAATATTCAAATTATGCACAACCCCGATGACAAGCCGAGCAATTGGTTCCTACTTTTGATGTTCTCAAATCTTTCAACGTTCACGCAATACATGAGCGTGAGCCATGGACATAGCACTATAGGTAGAATAGAATATGGTGGTTGTTGAGAAGACAACAAGGGGGAGACAGTTTCTGATTTACGGATTCGCAGGGGGCCGAGGGGCAACCTTGCTCTTCAGGCTTCTCCCTCCCCACAACACAACACCTAAACCTAAACCTAGGTCCCCTAGTCGTCGCCTGCTGCTATAATATGCTCCTGTTTTTCTTTCAAATGTTGTTCTTTTCATTGACCGCTCGTGGGGACGGGTTCCCCGTGGGTTTTGAAAACCCGACGGGTTTAGGGGACAGGAAAAATTTTAACCCCGCGCACGATGATGGGGACGGGGACGGGATTGCGATTTTCTCGTGGGGATGGGTTTGGGAAAGCAAAACCCTGTGGTTTTCGTCCCCGTTGTCATCTTGAACTAGACGTATCAACGAGCTATAGAGATGCCCATCAATAGATATCAATGTGAGTGAGTAGGGATTGCCATGCAACGGATGCACTAGAGCTATAAGTTTATGAAAGCTCAAAAAGAAAATAAATGGGTGTCGGTGTCAAAACCGGCGGATCTCGGGTAGGGGGTCTCGATCTGTGCGTCAAGGCTGATGGTAACAGGAAGCAAGGGACACAGATGTTTACCCAGGTTTGGGCCCTCTCGATGGAGGTAAAACCCTACTTCCTACTTGATTAATATTGATGATATGGGTAGTACAAGAGTAGATCTACCACGAGATCGTAGAGGCTAAACCCTAAGAGCTAGCCTATGATGGTATGATTGTAATTGTGATCGGCCTACTAAGGACCAACCCCTCCGGTTTATATAGGCACCGGAGAGGGCTAGGGTTTACATGGAGTCGGTTACAAGGAAGGAAATATAATATCCGGATCCCCAAGCTTGCCTTCCACGCTAAGGAAAGTCCCATCCAGACACGGGCCGAAGTCTTGAGTCTTGTATCTTCATGCTTCAATAGTCCGGACGTTGTACATAGTCCGGCTGTCCGGATACCCCCTAATCCAGGACTCCCTCAGTATCCCCTGAACAAGGCTTCAATGACGATGAGTACGGCGCGCAGTCTTGTCTTCGGCATTGCAGGGCGGGTTCCTCCTCCGAATACTCCAAAGTGGTCATCGAACACGTAGACTGTGTTCGGATCTGCAAGATGATCTCCGTATGGTATAGATCTGATTCGCTGGCAATCTTAGTGTATCGTTCCCTCGCGTCGGGGCTTGGTCCAACGCGAACCGACGTTTCCTGCCCCACAACGACTCGTGTTGCGAGGCGGTTTTATTGGCACGTCCCGTCGAGGCAGAGATCATGTTCCTCTTATTACGGGATTTTCCATCAATATGAGCACGCGTGACCCCACGACGGCTGTTGGTATAACCCGTATGTTTTTTAGATAAGCCTCAAATGGTCACACTGGGGACTCTTGATATTCACCCTATTTATAAAGGGGTCGAGACCTACGCCTCTTTTTTCACCTTCATCGCGCCTTCTCGCACCTCGAGTTCTAACACCCAGAACCTAAGGTCCACACCTCCGGAATCCTCCAACATATCCGGATCTGACCCTCAAGGCTGGTGGGTGGCCTCCTCGACTGAAGATAAGGACATTGCAAAGCTTAGGGCGGTCGGATACCTGACCGCAGATATCCATCACAGGCTCCCTGCTCCAGGGCAGGTCATCCGTACGCCGGAGCCCAATGAGTGCGTCGTTTTCATCCCACACTTCCTCCGCGGTCTGGGTTTCACTCTCGATCCCTTCGTGAGGGGGCTCATGTTCTATTATGGGTTGGATTTTCACGATCTATCTCCTGACGCTATCCTCCATATCTCGTCGTTTGTTATCGTGTGCGAGGCTTTTATCCATATCGCCCCACACTTCGGCTTATGGCTCCAGACCTTCAATGTGACGCCGAAGATGATCGAGGGGCGACACGCGGAGTGCGGAGGTGCTGTAATAAGCAGGAACGGCGATGCCCCGTGGCCACAGGGTTCTTTCCCATAAGTATCCGATGTATGGCAGCGGAGGTGGTTTTATGTCACGGCTCCTAGGGGCACAAAGTGGGTGGCTGCGCCCGATTTTCGTTCGGCGCTCTGTCACAGTTGGCGTCTTGGACGGACGTAGGACGGAATTGGGGACCCACTGGTGACATACCTGTATTGCAGAATTGCATCCGAGAACTTCTTGCAAGGGACATTAATCTTGTCAGCATAATGCAAGTGATGTTGATCCGGCGGATGTTGCCATGCCAACGCCGGCCTCTCCGGATGTGGGAGTTCAATCCGGAGGGTCCGCGGACCTTCAAGCACTTCTTCAGCCTGAAGCTCGAAGAAATGTGCAAATTGTTCTTCGGACGAAAAGTAAAGTGTCCGGACACCACCGAGGATGCGAGCCTAAGTTGTAATCGCCTAGATACCCAAGTAAGTAAACTTGATACCGGACACCATGTTTTGTATCTATTGTGATTGTTTATTCTGAAAATCATCCGCGTCCAGGAATGGCTCAGCAAGGCGGAGAGAATTAGGTGTCCGGTGCCACTTCCCGAAGGCTCGCCCGCCCCCACCATGGCCAAGATGCTTGACCGAGTACTCAGCATGATGCCTCCGGGGAAAGACAAGGGGAAGGACGGAGAATCCGAACCCCACACGCTACGCATCCGAACCGGGGGAATTTTCACCTCCCCTAAGGGGGATAGCCGGGAGGGGGAGGTTAAGCCCTCCTCCCTGCGCGGGAAGAAGAGGGCCGCCTCCGAAGACCCAGAGACGGAGATGCCCAAACCCGGGAAAATGATAACACCAGGGGGCTATGGCCCAATGTTCACCCTCACCGCATCGTGCCCAACAACGGGCCAGCCCTCCACCGAAGTGTCGTCACGGAGGAGTCCGGATCTGCCGAAGGCGGAGGCCAACACGTCAGCCGCCCTGAGCTTGGAGCATTTGGCTCCTGCAAGGGGTGATGGGAAGGGTCCGGCACAGTTCGATGTCCGGCCGGACATACTGACGGGTCTACTGGAGCGGGATGCACTCTCGGAGGAGCACCGCTCATTAATGAGCGCGGTGCTCCAGAAGATTTCGTCCGCTACAAGCGGTTTAAATGAAGCATTTGCAACTCTGCTCAGAGGCTTTGAGGTATGTAGTGAAGAATACACTATTTTTAGCTGTGAGGCACGCGTTAGGTGTGCTCCATATAGATAGTAGCCCCTAAGACACTGGTTGCCCGCCCTAGGGGCAAATAGGGGATCATAAATCCATGATTGCGCTATAAATATGTGCAGGTACCTGTGAGTCCGGCCGTTGACTAGTCCGTGGAAGTTTCCGAACTGACCAGGCAGATTCGATCGATTGATGCCGATATCACACTGGTGAACGAGCGGCTGGACAAGTCACAAGGTATGTGCTCTGCCTTCCTTTGTATAGGAGAATATGGAGGCGGCATGATATTAATGTAATATGTTCGGACTTCAGATGGTACTGCTGCCGTGGAGGCCCTGAGGGCAGAACTTGTCCAAGCCAAGAAACAAGTTCGGAATAGCAATGCGGCTGCCCTAAGGGCGACCGAGGAGCTGAGAGCCGAACAGGCTGCTCATCGCCGAAGCGGAGAAAAGATGGCCGAAATGGCTATTGAGTTAAAAAATGTCGCTGACCGGTATGAGTTCCTTAAAAAGGAGCATAAAGATAGCTTGGACGAGCTGGACAAGGCACGCAATGCCACCAAGGAAATATGGACCGAGCTAAGGGGGCGCGGGAGGAGCTTCAACAGGCCGGTAAAATCATGGCTGGAGGTTCCTACTTGCTGCGAACGAAGTTTTTTGATCTGAAGTACGCTCCCCTGGATGGGCGCTGGAGTCCCACGGACGCATATGCGGATTTGGCGAAGAGTACGGCTGACGCTGCCGAGTTCTTCGATGGTCAAGGTGGTAAGGAGGTGGAGAAGCTTTTCTGGTCGCAATTCAATGCTCCCACTCGCCCGCTGCCATTAAATGACAAGATGGCTGTTGTAGCGGAGCTTCACAGGTTGTCCGGTCTTGCAATGCGATATATGATAGACCATATTTGGCCGGAAGGGCCTAAGCCGGACAGTTACTTTGGCTTGGTGCAGCGGTTCCTTGGGGCCGTGCCTCGGATCGATGCAATGAGGAGGCCGGCGTGCATAGAGGGTGCACGGATGGCTCTTGCCCGCGTTAAAGCCTATTGGACGGATATGGAGGCCAACATTATAGCGACCCAAGATCCGGGAGGGGGCCAGTATCCGGCCGAGCACTACTTGGCGCAGGTCACAAAAGGTTCCCGCCTAATAGAGGTGCAATGCTCGAAGAATGTCTTATTTGAGTGATGAATCGAATCATTGTAACAAACAATGTTAGTTTGGTTGTAAGGCTACATTTATACTTTTTGCCCGAAAGTATTATTGTGTCCCCTGTATGGCTGTTTACATATATATATATATATATATATATATATATATATATATATATATATATATATATGAATGTTTAATCCGAAAATAGCAGTCGTTGGCTTCATCCCCCACGTAGGCAATGCGAGGGTGTTCGCAAAAAATATGCTTAATCACACTTGATCCAACGTCTTGGTCCATGAAGGATGTGATTGCACGTCGAACTAGGAAACCGGACTATATAGCTGTAACACTTTCGCTTAGCCATGGGAGTCTAATGTTGGGGCTACTATGTAGCCCCTGGTACCTTCGCGTGCATCCGAATACGGGCGCGTGTGTAAATGATCGGGAAACGGTGCTTCGTTAATGCGGAGGGATCCTAAAGATCCTGATAAGTCTTTGAGTGGTTGAACAGTCTCTCGTTGTATCATGACAGTCAGTTTTCGGCTTTCTCTACTGAGGTGCTCGTCCGGCATAACCAGGGCACAATCGCAGTAGTTCTCCTTTGGCCACCTTAGCCGATAGTAACAGAACATAAGGCGGCAAACCCAGGAGCCGGGAAAACCCAACATTTGACCAAAGACATGATTTGGAGCTGCTGCATATAAGGCCAAACTCGTGACGCCGAACACTCCCGAGGGTATTCGGACTTCGTAATAGTCGATGGGCTCAAGAATGCCTATTCGTTATAAACCCTATTTTTCCAGGTACGTGCGTTGATCTGTCGTGGCGAGATGCCAAAAATGACAGTATCCTCTGTGGGTATGGAACCCATGGGATGGTTAAACAACAAGAGGCAATAAAAAAGGTTTACACAGGGGCTTAATCTAAAAAGAAACCTGTTGAACGGGGCCCTGCTGCACGTCTGCGCCTTTGTCTCCATTGTGCCGTATCCTAGAAGGGTATCGCGCGAACGTTGTTTGTGGAAAGAAGGAAAACTCGTAGAAGAGTGCAACGTAAGTGTGCGATGGATAATAAAAGTGTGAGATGTTGACCTGCCCATAAGGTTGAGCCAACTCTGGGACTGTGTTAAGTATATATAGCCCCTGGTGTCCACTATGGGATTACATATACGGTGCCTTGGTTCAATTTTATCCGGGCGACCGGACTCGTCTAGCCGAGTCTGTGGTCTTTAAGGACCAGTCATGTTTTCTGATGTTGGAGGCCGCTTATAGTCCCGCCGCGATGGCCGTCGCGTGTTCCTCTGCGCGTGACGAGCGCTGTGTTAGTCCGCTAACGGTGATGACGCCGCGTGGACCGGGCATCTTAAGTGTAAGGTAGCCATAATGCGGCAATGCGTTGAAGCAGGCGAAGGCCGTTCTTCCGAGCACTGCGTGATAATCGCTTTGGAAGGGTGCAATGATGAAGAGTAGTTCTTCGCTTCTGGAGTTGCCTGGTGAGCCGAATGTTACCTCCAGTGCGACGGAGCCCCTGTTGTGGGCTTCAACGCCTGGTATCACCCCTTCAAAGGTGGTGTTGCTTTGTTTAATTCTGGCTGGGTCTATCCCCATCCTGCGGACAGTGTCCTCATATATTAGACTGAGACTGCTGCCGCCATCCATAAGGACTTGGGTGAGATGGTATCCGTCGATTATCGGGTCAAGCACCAAGGCTTTTGATCCTCTGTGCAGAATACTAGTCTGATAATCCGAGTTATCGAAAGTGATTGGATAAGGCATCCGGTGGTTAGGCATGAGTACGATGGGCTCGATATCGAGCGCGTATCTATGTGCACGTTCGCGCCTCCTCGTGGATGTGTGAGTCGCGTGGATCATGTTCACTATTTTAACCTTTGGTGGGAAATTTTTTTGTCCTTCAGTGTTCAGCTGGCGAGGTTCATCCTCGTCTTCACTTGGTGTTTCCCTTTCCTTGTGTTCGGCATTTAATTTGCCGGCCTGCTTGAAGACCCAACACTCTCTGTGCGTGTGGTTTGCAGGTTTGTCAGGGGTGCCATGAATTTGGCATAGTCTGTCTAGGACTCTATTCAGACCGTACGGTCCCTCTTTGCTGCCTTTAGATGGCTTGTTTTGCTGATTAGGTCGAGAGCCCCTGAATCCGGCATTGACCGTCGTGCTATCCGGGCTCTCTTCCTTGTTTTGGCGTTTATTTTTATGACGTCGTGGCTTCCCGTTGCCATCCCTTATTTCGGATGTGCTGGGGTCGCTGGTGCCTTTACGGGCTAGCAAGCTATCTTCTCCCGCGCAAAAGCGGGTCATGAGGCTTGTTAGGGCTGCCATTGTCCTTGGCTTTTCTTGGCCGAGGTGTCTGGCTAGCCACTCATCACGGACGCTATGTTTGAATGCCGCTAAGGCTTTGGCATCCGGACAGTCAACAATTTGATTGTTCAGGAATCTGTTCCAAAACTCGCGAGCGGATTCTCCGGGCTGTTGGACTATGTGACTTAAGTCGTCAGCATCCGGAGGCCGGACATAGGTCCCTTGAAAGTTGGCCCTAAAAGCGTCCTCTAGTTCCTCCCAGCTCCCAATTGAATTTTCGGGGAGGCCTTTCAACCAGTGACGAGCTGGTCCCTTTAGCTTGAGGGGAGGTATTTGATGGCATGAAGGTCATCCCCACGGGCCATGTGTATGTGTAGGATAAAGTCCTCGATCCAGACCCCTGGGTCTGTTGTTCCGTCGTATGCCTCTATGTTCACATGTTTAAAGCCCTGTGGGAATTCGTGGTCCAGTACTTCATCAGTAAAGCACAGGGGGTGAGCAGCCCCTCTGTATCTGGAGGTGTTGTGGCATGCCGTCGGCTGTTGTTGTGTCTGGTGTTTACTCCGGACTGGTATGCGATTGGCATAATCATTTTAGTGACCATAGTCCCTCGCCGGGGTGCATCCTTTGGATCCATAAATGGACCTGGTTGCTCCAGCTTTCTTATTCAGGTGTTCACGTGGATCGTGTGCGGCGTCGGTAGCCTCCTTGTTGGATAGCTCTTTGTACGGCGATCATCGCCGTATCTTTCTTCAGTGTCTAGCACTTTGTTCCATCTACGGTTGAGTGTTTCCTATGCGGCTTTGAGCCATTGCTTCTGCTTCTTTAGACTTCTTGTGGTGGTCGTAATCTTTTTGTGGAGGTTATCTCGTTCTGCATGTTTTTTCGGGATTGCATCATTATCCGGACTATTTTCCTGTGCTGGTTCGGTTTGATGACCTCGTCCGTCGGGATCATTGTCCTCGAGCGTCTGGTCCGAACTGTGTTCGGGGTGACCTGGTTCGTCCTGCTCCATCGCTGGATCCATATGGTCGTTGTTGCCTTCGGAGTTGATTGTAGTATCGATCCTTTTGGCGCTCTTGTCACTATTTTTACTGTTGCTGGATTTAGAACGGCGTCTGTGCCATCGCTTTGGCTTTTGTCCGGGGGTTTTATCGTCCGGATTGTCGCCTTTGTCCTCTTTGGGTGTATCCACCATGTATATGTCGTGTGACGAGGGGGGAGTCCGGCGCCCCATAGATTCCGCATCTTCTCCGGCATCGTCGTCCATACCGTCGATGTCTTCGGAGTCGAAGTCAGGCATGTCGGTTAAATCATCGATCGTGGCTATGAAGTGGGTGGTGGGTGGGCAACGAATTTCTTCGTCGCCTGCTTCCCACTCGAACCGGATGTAGTTTGGCCCAGAAATTTTTGTCAAAGAGAGAGTTTTCAATGAATTCAGCATGTCGTCAAAGGGCGAGTGCTGAAAGATGTCCGCGGCGGTAAACTCCATTACCGGAGCCCAACCTGGCTCGACCGGCTTGGGAGTGCGAGGACCGGACTCAACATCCGGATACGAGTTTGGGGGTCCGAAGCCGTAGGCCGCCACAGAGGTAAGGCCCGTGTTTGGCTCCACCGCCGATAATTGTGCAACCTAGGGGGCGGGGTCCAGCCCTCCGTCCTCAGGCAACGCAGCCTGCTCCGGATTTAGGTCCGAGGCTACTGCGGGGGTGATACCCCGAGCTTTTTCCGATAGCAGGTCTAAGCCGTGCTCGTCGTGACTGTCTGGTACCGTGTTATTGACAGTGATTGAAGGAGCCATCGAGCCCCGTAGCGACGACACAGAGGAACTCTCAATGAAAGCACCAATGTCGGTGTCAAAACCGGCGGATCTCGGGTAGGGGGTCCCGATCTGTGCGTCAAGGCTGATGGTAACAGGAAGCGAGGGACACAGATGTTTACCCATGTTCGGGCCCTCTCGATGGAGGTAAAACCCTACTTCCTGCTTAATTAATATTGATGATATGGGTAGTACAAGAGTAGATCTACCACGAGATCGTAGAGGCTAAACCCTAAGAGCTAGCCTATGATGGTATGATTGTAATTGTGATCGGCCTACTAAGGACCAACCCCTCCGGTTTATATAGGCACCGGAGAGGGCTAGGGTTTACATGGAGTCGGTTACAAGGAAGGAAATATAATATCCGGATCGCCAAGCTTGCCTTCCACGCCAAGGAAAGTCCCATCCGGACACGGGCCGAAGTCTTGAGTCTTGTATCTTCACGCTTCAATAGTCCGGACGTTGTACACAGTCCGGCTGTCCGGATACCCCCTAATCCAGGAGTCCCTCAATGGGTGTGCATCCAAATTGCTTGCTCATGAAGACCTAGGGCAATTTGAGGAATCCCATCGTTGGAATATACAAGCCAAGTTCTATAATGAAAAATTCCCACTAGCATATGAAAGTGACAACATAGGAGACTCTCTATCATGAAGATCATGGTGCTACTTTGAAGCACAAGTGTGGTAAAAGGATAGTAAGATTGCCCCTTCTCTCTTTTTCTCTCATTTTTTTGGCCTTCTTTTTTTTGCCTTTTCTCTCTTTTTTCTTTTTTTATTTCTTCACATGGGACAATGCTCTAATAATGGAGGTCATCACACTTTTATTTACTTACAACTCAAAATTTACAACTTGATACTAGAACAAAATATGAATCTATATGAATGCCTCCGGCGGTGTACCGGGATGTGCAACGAATCAAGAGCGACATGTATAGAAAATGATGAAAGGTGGCTTTGACACAAATACGATGTCAACTACATGATCATGCAAAGAAATATGACAATGATGATGCATGTCATAATAAACGGAGCGGTGGGAAGTTGCGTGGCAATATTTCTAGGAATGGCTATGGAAATGCCATAATAGGTAGGTATGGTGGCTGTTTTGAGGAAGGTATATCGTGGGTGTATGGTACCGGTGAAAGTGTGCGGTACTAGAGAGGCTAGCAATGATGGAAGGATGAGAGTGCGTCTAATCCATGGACTCAACATTATTCATGAAGAACTCACGTACTTATTGCAATAATCTATTAGTCCTCAAAACAAAGTAATACACGCATGCAACTAGGGGGATAGATTGGTAGGAAGACAATCAAAAAATATCTCATGCTCCAACTTCGTTACATAACGGTTCACCATACGTGCATGCTACGGGACTCACAAACCTTAACACAAGTATTTCTCAAATTCACAACTACTCACTAGCATGACTCTAATATCACCATCTTCATATCTCAAAACAATCATAAGGAATCAAACTTCTCATAGTATTCAATGCACTTTATATGAAAGTTTTTTATTGTATCCCTCTTGGATGTCTATCATATTAGGGCTAAATTTATAACCAAAGAAAATTACCATGCTGCTAAAAGACTCTCAAAGTAATATAAGTGAAGCATGAGAGTTCAATAATTTCTATAAAATAAAACCACCGTCATGCTCTAAAAAGATATAAGTGAAGCACTAGAGCAAAATTGCCTAGCTCAAAAGATATAAGTGAAGCACATAGAGTATTCTAATAAATCACGATTCATGCGCGTCCCTCTCAAAAGGTGTGTACAGAAAGGATAATTATGGCAAACTAAAAAGCAAAGACTCATATCATACAAGATGCTCCAAGCAAAACACATATCATCCGGTGAATAAAAATATAGCCTCAAGTAAAGTTACCAATAGACGAAGACGAAAGAGGGGATGCCTTCCGGGGCATCCCCAAGATTAGGCTCTTGGTTTTCCTTGAATATTACCTTGGGGTGCCTTGGGCATCCCCAAGCTTAGGCTCTTTCCACTCCTTATTCCATAGTCCATCAAACTTGTCGGTGTACAAAAGTAGGGGCCTTCTGTACCCCTTTACTTGTGCACGGGCAGTTGTAGCCACACCCTTGGCCATGCTTGGCGGGGCGGAGGAAGCAAAGAAACTAGGCTACCAGGGCAACACTCAAGCTAGAGGCATGAAGAATAAAGGAGCAAGATGGGTCTCCCCCAGCAACACCCTTGCCGGGGCAACTTGCCCAACACCACCAAGGCCGCCACCCTTGAGCCTAAGAGTTCCAACACCATCGACAACATTTGGAACCAAGGCTCGGGAGGCACCTGCATGGTGGCATGCAGATCTTTGTGAAAACCGAAGGCCTACAAGACTAGATGAGAACTAGAAGATGAAGGTCCCCGGCAAGACCCTTGTCGGGGACGCCCACTAGACCCCGGCAAGGCCCTTGCCGGGGACATCTGCAGGGCCGTGACCAGGCCCACACCTACCAAGGTTTCGCTACCTCGCACCTATTCCGACGTGGCGGCCATCCCACCAACTAGGCGAGCGCCTACATGGCAGCATGCAGCTTCTAGGCCAACTAGCCAAGCACATGCGTGGTGGCATGCAAATTTTCGTGAAGACTCTGCCACCGCACCAGCTCAGCAGCCAGCCAGCCAGCGTGGCGCTGCATGCCTCGTCGGCTTAGACGCGCGTCGAAGTGAGGCGAGGCGGCGACACATGGGACGGGCTTCTTTGCTGTCGCCGATACAGCAAGAGGGCACGTCGGCAGCGCATGAAATGTGTTTGTCCTACGTTGCCAGGTGATAGACTTGTACACTGTGCATACTTTCCACCTCCTATATGCCACTCTAGTAACCCCTTTGACATATAAAAGGAGGCCCGATGCGTACTGGGGAAGGATTCGGACTTTTTGGGCTAGGCATGCACCGCAGCTAGTTTAGGAGCTCAGGAACACCAAAGCAGGACTAGGGTATTATGCATCATTTGCGGCCCGAACCTGGATAAAATTCCCCCGTGTTGATCTTCTAGACCCGCTCTTTGCATAGCCCCGCGCCCCGCCAACCGTAGTAGGGATTCCCTAGGGGTGGAAACGGATCGGATACGGACCGGATGGTGCTCTTCCCACTTCCATTTTCATATTGTTAAAACGAATACAGATGCGAATACGGATGTTGTCGGATACAAATGCGGATCGGATGCTACTCGAATACGAATGCGGATCGGATTATTTTGAAATTCGGCATGGATACGAATATCCTACAATTGTAGCAACATACTATTATGAAAAACATAACCTTGGGTTGCTACACGTACATGCACGTGATGTACATAATAACATATAATAAATTCTGATGGTATATAATGACTGAACGATAGATTGATATGACGACATTATTATGTTCCACGTTGATAAGTACTGATAGGAAAGTCGTTCCAATGATATAAAATACTGAAACAAAATAAATAAAATGTCTACAGGAAGCAACCATTTGTTTCCCGTAACAAAAATAGATAGATAGAGAAGCAGTAGCCATAATAGAAAATTTAATGTGACATCCATAAGAGAATAGATGGCATGAATATTTCTCCAGCCTGCATCAAACTATCTCCAAGGCGTTGTGATCATATGTAGGGATAGAAGCACCTGCAACATAGAAATAACAATATCAATATAAAATATATGAGCCTTGTATAATTTATATGAAGAATAATATTCACTTCGTTCGTGTATACCATCATCTTCATTGTTCTCTCCTTGCTCGCCTTCTCCAGCAATATCAATGATAGCTAAATCTTGTATTATTGAAGCTACATCATATTTATTATCGGTAATAAATAAAAAGTAAATTATTAGTGCTTCAAAATTAGTAAAATACGTTAAAAAATATTTGTGTACCTTTTCTAGAGGCTCTTATCCAATCTTTGGTATAGATCAAAGCCTCAACAACTTCAGGGTCCAAACGACTATGATACTTGTCAACCACTCGTCCTGCTCCGCTAAAAGCAGATTCAGATGCAACTTTGGAGGCAGGAATAGCCAAAACATCTCTTGCAACCATAGCAAGGATAGGATACTGTGAACCATGGGTCTTCCACCAAGATAGAATGTCAAAATATTCACCTTCAGGCCACCTTACCAAGGGTGCGCTACAATATTTCTCCAAGTCAGACTTATCTTGGTCTACTTCACTTATATCATTTAGAAAAGCACTTAGTTTTTTCTTTCGTGGCTCAGTATTTACATTCATGTGGAGGTGAGAAGCTTCAGATGAAGGTTCTCCTGTGCCAATTGTAGGATTATAAAGAGAAGCATACGAATCATATAACTCTTGAACAACTTCTCTAAATGCAACTATCTCTTCAACCCCAGAGTTGTCTGACACTTCTTTGTAGTAAAACTCAACCACTTTCATCTTGTAGCGAGGATCTAACATGCATGCAACTGCTAGAGCAACATTACTCATCTCCTAGTACTTGTCAAATTTTTCCTTCATAGCTTTTGCCATGGCAGCAATGAGGTTATTATTCTTGCCCTTGGCATTCATCCACTCAATGAGCTAAATGTTAATCTCAGAGAATTCAACAAAGAACAGGTTAGCAGTCAGGTAGTAAGATCTAGACAGAAGCTTAGTAACATTATAAAATATCTTCAAGCACGAGCATACCACACTTGCCTTATCCCAATCATCTTTACTAGGAGCACATTTGCGATACTTAGCTGGTTGCAAAATAGCAAGCCTTTGGAAAACCTGTTTATAGTGCATGGCAGCTACTAGCATTAAGTAGGTTGAGTTCCATCTAGTAGACACATCTTGAGAAAGACCCTTTTTTGTGCATAATCCCATATCGGTAGCATGCTTCATAAATATATCTAGTTGTTGAGGTGAGCTCTGACAATAAAAACTGATGCACGAACAGTATCTATAATAGATGCAATCGTGCTCACACCATCCCTAGCAACGAGGTTAATTATATGAGTAGCACAGCGCACATGAAAGAACTTGCCTTGACATAATAGAGAATCATGATTTTTAAGGGTAGAGATGATGCTGTCAACACAAACATCATTTGAAGCAGCATTGTCCAAGGTCAAAGCAAACAACTTATTCTCAATATTCCATCCAGCCATTTCCCCCATGTATGCAGTACTCAGATTTGCTCGTGTATGCCTTCCTTGAAGATGCATGAAATTAATGATATGCTTTTGAATTTTCCAATCATTGTCAATGAAATGACAAGTGACACATAGATAACCCTTATGTTGATTAGAAGTCCATAAATCCATTGTGCAGCTAAATCGACAGTTCAAAGCGGACAAATTATCAAAAATCTTGAGCTTCTCTTTACGGAAAATGTCCATTATCCTTGACCTAGTAGTCTTGTGACACTTTATAGGAAATGAGGGGCACAATGATCTGATGAAGTCATTTGTGTATTCATGCTCAGAGAAGTTGAATGGATATTCATGCATAATAATTGCAATATGATACTTCTCAACACTCGTATCCTCATCGTACTTCCAAGTGTTTAAATTAACATCTCCTCCTAATGTGGTCGGATTAAGTTGTGCCTGATTCTTGCTCACTACATGTTTTGCCTTAAAACGATTCCATAACGTGACGTACCATGCTTACTGCCAGCTTCAAGAACCTTTTTACAGATCTTGCACTCAGCAGTAACATTCTTGACAACCTTATCACCCACCTTTTCCTCTGTTATAATCTCAGTGAAGTGCATCCAAACTTTTGAGGTTTTCTTCTTTCCCCCGGCTTTGGCCTTGAGATTTTTCTTTGTTGCAGCTTTCTCTACTATGGCAGAAGTAGTACCACTTCTACTTCCATCCTGATCGACACCACTGCTACCATTTGGTCCACTTGCAATTTCAACTGGAGATGCTCCTGCAATCTACACGAACATAAATTTATCATACAGAGTTACAGACTAAAATCAGCAGCTGTACAAAAAAATGAATACTACCTGTGTATTTTGGAGGTTCTTTGAAGAATTAGCAACCATGACCGATCTGCTTAAACTGATTTACGCAGAACTGGAAAATGGGTTGAAATAGAACAAATCACATATAGCTTTTGATCAATGAACTAGAGTACTGGACTATCAAGTACTGATCGACTCATACTTTACTTCCATCAGATCAATGTCAGATAGTGTAGAGCAGCGGCTAACTTACCTTGGCCAGAGCAAACGAGCGGAGAGCGCCGGGGTGGAGAAGGTTGCGCACGAGTCGCGCGGAGGGCGGCGCCGCCGGCGTGAAGAGATCGCCGCTCAGATGTGTCCACCTTTCTTGAACAAGGCGGCATGCAGACGTACACGTATAAGACTCCTTCGGTCTTCCCTAGTCTTCTAAGGCATTGTTTAAGGAAAAAGGCTTAAATTCAGCAGTGATTGTACCTGGCTTATTATGCCTATTTGCTAGAACGGTGGGTAGTTTCCTAGTTGGGCTAATCAATGGGCTAGGAATAAGGGGACATCTGGACGTGGGCACGTGGCCACATGAAAAGGCTAGGTACACTGACACAAGTCTATAACGCATCGTCGGATACGGATGTTATCCGAATTCGAATTCGTATCCGAGGCTATTTCCTATGCCACATCCGCGTCCGCATCCGCCTAGTGACGTCGGATATTATCCGTATCTGGATTTGTTTGCACTCGGATGCGGATTTTTTTCTGTCGTATCAACATTTATCGGATACGAATATCGGATAATTCGGATTATCCACTGCCAATTTCCACCCCTAGGATTCCCTGTGATCCCATAGGTGTTGTTTCCCTGACAAAATCCTTACCCAAAACTTGAAAACTTCACAACACAAAATTCAACAGAAAATCTGATAAGCTCCATTAGTATAAGAAAATAAATCACCACCTTTGGTACTATTATGAACTCATTATTTATTTATATTGGTGTAATATCTACTATATTCCAACCTTTCCATGGTTCATACCCCCCGATACTACCCACAGATTTGTCAAAATAAGCAAACAACAAATAGAAAACAGAATCTGTCAAAAACAGAACAGTCTGTAGTAATATGCAACTCTCGAATACTTCTGTAAATCCAAAAATTCTAAAAAATTAGGACAACAGAGTAAATTTGTATATCAATCTTGTGTAAAAAAATTAAAATTTTATCATGCTTCTGTGATTTTGAACAATTCTGGGATTGAGCACAAAAGTTTTTGGTTTTCAGCAAGATCAAATCAACTATCACGGTAAGCCATCCCAAAGGTCTTACTTGGCACAAACACTAATTAAAACACCAAAACATAATTACTACAGTGGTAATAATGTGTAAACTCACAAAAACAGAAAAGAAAAATATTGGGTTGCCTCCCAACAAGCGCTTTTTTAAAGCCTTTTAGCTAGGCGTTGATAATTTTAATGATGCTCACATGAGAGGTAGCAGTTGAAACACGAAGAGAGCATCATGTAGTATATGAAAATCACATCTAAGTCTAACATACTTCCTATGCATAGGCATTTTATAGGAAAACAAATTAGCAAGACAAGCAAGATCTAGCATATGCAAGGAAGAAGAAAGAAACAAAAGCAATCTCAACATAACGAGAGGAAATTTAGTAACATGAAAATTTCTACAACCATATTTTCCTCTCTCCTAATAATTACATGTAGGATCATAAGCAAATTCAACAATATATCTATCACAAAAAATATTCTCTTCATGATCCACATGCATGCAAAGTTGACACTCTTCCAAAATAGCGGGAATATAATTAACTAAAGTCATGACCTCTGCAAACCCACTTTTATTAAAAAAATCATAAGATTGAACATTATCCAAATGTGTGGGATCTAAAGTTGACACAGTATTTTTGCAAACATTATTATCAATCTCATATTCATCATGGGGCTGAAATAAATTTTCAAGATTATAAGATGAATCACCCCAATCATGATCATTGCAATAACTAGTGGACATAGCAAAACTAGCATCCTCAAGCTTAGGGTTTTGCATATCATTAACACAATTGACATTAATAGATTTTATAATAATATCATTGCAATCTTGATTTTCATTCAAGGAGCTATCATGAATCACTTCATAAATTTAATCTTTCAACACTTCTTCACAATTTTTAGATTCACGAACTTCAAGCAAAACTTCATAAAGATAATCTAGTGCACTCAACTCACTAGCAATTGGTTCATCATAATTGGATCTCTTAAAAAGATTGGCAAGTGGATGAGGATCCATAAACTTAGCTTCTGATTTTCAATAAACACACAATTATACCAAGCAAACGAGCAAACAAACCAAGTAAGACATAAGGTCAAATGAAAAGACGAACGGAAGCAGGGCGGAGAAAAGGAAAATCTTTTCAAAAATCATTTTAGAAGTGGGGGGGTGGAAAAAGAGAGGCGAATGGAGAATAATGTAATGCAAGAGATGAGAGTTTATGATGGGTACTTGGTATGGCTTGACTCGGTGTAGATCTCCCCGGTAACGGCGCCAGAAGTTCTTCCTGCTACTTCTTGAGCTTGTGTTGGTTTTTCCCTTGAAGAGGAAAGGGTGATGCAGCAAAGTGGAGGTAAGTATTTCCCTCAGTTTGAGAACCAAGGTATCAATCGAGTAGGAGACAATGCACAAATCACCGAACACCTGCACAAACAATCAAACAACTTTCACCCAATGCTATAAAGGGGTTGTCAATCCCTTCACGGTTACTTGCAAAAGTGAGATCTGATAGAGATAGATAAACGATAAAGTAAATATTTTTGGTTTATAGATCGGAAATTAAAAAATTGCAAAATAGTAGATCGGAAACTTATATGATGGAAAATAGAAATTTATATGATGGAAAATAGACACGGTGGCCATAGGTTTAGCTAGAGGCTTCTCTCAAGATAGCAAATAATATGGTCGGTGGACAAATTACTGCCGAGCAATTGACAGAAAAGCGCAAAGTTATGACGATATCCAAGGCAATTATCATGAATATAGGCATGATAACCCACAAGAATAGGGGATCAATTGTAGCCTCTTTCGATAAGTAAGAGTGTCGAGCCGAACGAGGAGCTAAAGGTACAACAAATATTCCCTCAAGTTCTATCGACCACCGATACAACTCTACGCACGCTTGACGTTCGCTTTACCTAGAACAAGTATGAAACTAGAAGTACTTTATTGGTGTGAAAGGATAGGTTTGCAAGATAATAAAGAGCACGTAAATAAAATCTAGGGGATGTTTAGATAAAGACACAACTAAGTTAGTTTTAGTAGAGAGCTTTTGTCAACAAGAAAGTCATTTGTCCCTAGGCAATCGATAACAAGTACCGGTAATCATTCTTGTAATCTTATATGAGGGAGAGGCATGAGCTAACATGCTTTCTCTACTTGGATCATATGCACTTATGATTGAACCCCTAGCAAGCATCCACAACTACTAAAGATCATTAAGGTCGTGGAACCCAACCATAGCATTAAGTATCAAGTCCTCTTTACTCCAATACGCCATAACCCACCTACTCGGGTTTAAGCTTCTGTCACCCTCGCAACCCACCATAGGCAAATCATGAACATATTGCAACACCCTACAGCGGCGGCCCCTCACGTTTGCGCAAGACGGAGGGCACCGTAGGACAGCACCATAAATAAAATATACAATCATGCTAACCAAGATCAGATTAACCCATAGGACAAAACTGATCTACTCAAACATCATAGGATAACCATAGATCATTGGGAAATAATATATGGAGTTGAGCACCATGTTTACGTAGATATTACAGCAGGGAGAAGAGGTGTTACACCGCTGCATATAGGGGGAGAAAGTTGGTGTTGACGGTAGCAATGTTGTTGATGTAGATCGCCGTCACGATCCTAGCCCCGGCGGCACTCCGGCGCCACCGGGAGAGAGGGGGAGAGAGCCCCCCTCCTTCTTCTTCTTCCTTCTTGGCCTCCCCCCTAGATGGGAGGTGATTTCTCCCTCTAGTCCATGGCCTCCATGGCGGCGAAGGGGCGGGAGCCCCTCCGAGATTGGATATCCCTCTTTGTTCTCTTTAGTTTCGCGTTCTTCTGATCTGGACGAAAACTGTTTCTTATATTCCGGGAGACCCGTAACTCCGATTGCGCTGAGATTTTAACACGATTTCTTTTTCCGGATATAAGCTTCCTTGCGCCGGAAGTAGAGCCCCAACCGACGTTCGAGGAGGGCACAACCCACCACCACGGGCTAGGGGCTCTGGCGCGCCCTGGTGTCTTGTGGGCTATGTGGGCCTCCATTTGTGGTGATGCCGACTCCCAAAAATCACATATATTACAAAATAATTCTCCATGAAATTTTATTGCATTTGGAGTTTGTTTGATATGGATTTTCGGCGATACAAAAAACATGCAAAAAACAGGAACTGGCACTAGGCACTGGATCAATAGGTTAGTCCAATAAATAATATAAAAAGTTGCCAAAAGTACGTGAAAGTGGTATAATATTGGCATGAAACAATCAAAAATTATAGATACGATGGAGACGTATAGGGCATCACGTCCGTGTCAAGTAGACCGAAACGATTCTGCATCTACTACTATTACTCCACACATCGACCACTATCTAGCATGCGTATAGAGTATTAAGTTCATAAAGAAGTAATGCATTAAGTAAGATGACATGACGTAGAGGAATTAACTCAAGCAATATGATGAAAATCCCATCTTTTTATCCTTGATGGAAACAATACAATACGTGCCTTGCTGCCCCTATTTTCACTAGGAAAGGACACTGCAAGATTGAACCCAAAGCTAAGCACTTCTCCCATTACAAGAAAAACCAATCTCGTTGGCCAAAGCAAACCAATAATTCGAAGAGAATTACAAAGATATCAAATCATGCATAAAAGAATTCAGAGAAGATTCAAATAATATTCATAGATAAGCTGATCATAAATCCATAGTTCATCGGATCTCGGCAAAGACACCACAAAAAAAGTATTACATCGAATAGATCTCCAAGAACATCGAGGAAAACATGGTATTGAGAATCAAAGAGAGAGAAGAAGTCATCTAGCTACTAGCTATGGACCCATAGATCTGGGGTAAACTACTCACACTTCATCGGGAGGGCAATGGAGTTGATGTCGAAGCCCTCCGTGATCGAATCCCCCTCCAACAGGTTGCCGGAAAAGGTCCCTAGATGGGATCTCACGGGTACAGAAGGTTGCGGTGGTGGAAAAGTGTTTTCGTGGATGCCTCTGGTGGTTTGGGGATATTTGGGAATATATAGGCGAAAGAATTAGGTCAGGAGACAGGAGGTGCATGGGGGGGCCACAAGGGTGGGGGCGCGCCCTCCGCCCTTGTGGCCGCCTCGTGGCTCCTCCGACTTCATCTCCAAGTCTCCTGGTTGTCTTCTGGTCCAAGAAAAATCATCGTGAAGGTTTCATTCCGTTTGGTATTCCTTTTCCGCGAAACTCAAAAACAAGGAAAAACAGGAACTGGCACTGGGCTCTAGGTTAATAGGTTAGTCCCCAAAATAATATAAAATAGCATATTAATGCATATAA
Organism: Triticum dicoccoides; assembly: GCF_002162155.2. Lineage (NCBI taxonomy): Eukaryota > Viridiplantae > Streptophyta > Magnoliopsida > Poales > Poaceae > Triticum > Triticum dicoccoides. Next base: position 163,942,956 of record NC_041381.1, read on the forward strand.
AACATCCAAAATAGATAATATAATAGCATGGAACTATAAAAAATTATAGATACGTTGGAGACGTATCAGGGGCACTAGATGCACTTACAATGACAGTTGGATTTCATTCCCCATTATAAAAGGGAGTCATCTTCTCCAAGTTGACTTACCTCTTCCTCCCCGAAGCTCGATTGTTGCTCTCAAACTTATTTTCGCCAATCTCTCTCCCTAGCCTATCAAACTTGTTGATTCTTTAGGGATTGCTTGAGAAGGCCTAGATCTACACTTCCACCAAGAAAAAATTGAATCCCCCCCACAAATCCCTTGCGGATCTAGTTACTCCTGGGTGTTTGAGCACCCTAGACAGTTGAGGTCACCTCGGAGCCACATTCCATTGTGGTGAAGCTTTGTGGTGGTTTTGGGAGCCTCCAATTCGGTTGTGGAGAGAGACCCAACTTAGTTTGTAAAGGTCCGGTTGCCGCCTTCAAGGGCACCACTACTGGAATCACGACATCTTGAATTGTGTGAGGGTGTGAGAATACGGTAGCCCTAGTGGCTTCTTAGGGAGCATTGTGACTCCACACTACTCCAACGGTGACGTACTTAGGGAAGGAACTTCGGTAACACATCCTCATCTTTACCAGCTCCACTTGTGGTTACTTCTTACCTCTACTTTATGCAAGCTTTACTTGTGTAGTATCTCTTGCTTGCTTGTGTTGTTGTTGCTAGCATCATATAGGTTGTTCACCTAGTTGCATATCTAGAAAACCTATTTTTTGTTAAACCTAATTTGTTAAGAAAAGCTAAAAATTGGTAGTGCCTATTCACTCCCCTCCTAGTCAACCATATTGATCCTTTCCCCATTCATCAGTCGTCGGTGTGTCTTTGACCCGTCCCATAGTTGGCGGACTGGCGTGGCACACACCCCCTAATATAGGACACTAACAGTAGCCTCTAAACTAGTCTTCAAGAAGTATATCAGACATCTTCTTGGGATAACTTTATGAGTTTGAGTCTTCAGCTTCGTTGGCGAGTTCCATCCTCCACTCCGGCTTCCGATTCCGAGGTCTTGCTCGGTTCCTAGGTCTTCTTGGTTTTCCTGATTGTGACCATTCTCCGAGGTTAACCCTGTGCGAGGGAAGCTTTGTCCTCCGAGCTCTCATACCAACTCCTGTTCTGAGCCTCGCATCTCGATATATCCGATAACAGGGATGTGGTAGGCCCGACGATCTTTCTGCAATCCGTGTTCCCCAAATAATGTCTGGCGCCTGGGAAACCTATGGCATAAATGCTAGGAACTCAAGCGCTTTATCGCGGTATATACAAGGCGATGGATGAAGCGATTCATTTTAACCCTGCCTGGTTCCTTCTCTTATCGCCAGCGACCTTTCCCCCTTGCCCTGCTCCCAGAGCCTCAACCATGGCAAATGCCCCCACCTCATTGAAGTGCCCCCACGTTCCCCTCGAGGGGGAATGGAAGAGTTGCTCGGTAACCCGATTGACATGTTGGCAACACCCTTCTTCCTGGCTAGCCTAATAAGTAACAAATAATGACTTTGCATCTCCATTCTGGATGATCAAAAGTTCGAAGGGGCCAAACGAGACTACAGTCCAATTATAAGCGAGTATTGCAAACCTGTAGCTGCCGCCAAGTGGAATTTTTTGCTACTAGTAAGTACGTACTTACAAAGCACATTGATATTACACAATATATTGATTGCACGTAACTATTAGATAGGATATTATTTACTTATTAATTATGTAATTAGCACTGAAACTAAATATTGGTAAGATATTAACTGCACATTAAACATGCCGAGCGCTCATCATTGGAGCAGTCTGAATCGTTGGATTGATTTGTTTTGATTGCTGAGATTAGTTGGATCTGCACTTTTGCATATTTTGAGATCGATGATATATATACTTCATTAACTGAACATGCGCCATTTCTCTACGTGACCTTGTCCGCTGCTCTATGCTCCAACTAGATGACACTACATCATCAACACTACATGTTGATGCGCGGCTTGCCGCGCCATTCTTCAGTTGTGGAATTAATTCTTTTTTTTCTTCTAAGGTTTATTATGCAATTCATATGTCGCGCATACCGTAGTGGAGGTCGAGCAAATGCAGGCCCCCATGAGCGCATTTAGGGCAGACACATAGGACGATCCTTTTGGTTTATGAAAGGTTCCATTCGGGGTTTTTTTCTATACAAGATTTTTTTTCCTGCTTGATTTTATATTTGTTTCCCTTTTTATTTTTTAACTCATGAGTATTTACCAAATTTATGAATATGTTTTGATTACGGGAACACACTTTAAATTTTTCAATATATGTCAAAATCATGCCTCTTTAAAAAAATTGAACAAATTTCTAATATGCATGAATATTTTCTGAAATTGGTAAAGAAATTTTTCACATTCATGAACAATTTTTCAATTCACAAACCTTTTTTAAAATCTGCAAACATTTTAAAAATTATTGAACATTTTTAAAAAGCATGAACACTTGTAAAATTATGAATATGTTCTAAAGTAAAACTTCCGAACTATGAAAACAAACTACAAAGGTCTGGAATCTATCAGTGTTCCTCATCATCATTTAAATAGAGTGATCCACATGCATGCAAAGTTGACACTCTTCCAAAATAGCGGGAATATAATTAAATAAAGTCATGACCTCTGCAACCCCACTTTTATTAAAAATTCAATAAGATTGAACATTATCCAAATATGTGGGATCTAAAGTTGACACTCTTCCAAACTCACTTTCAGTATTTTTCCAAACATTATTATCAATCTCATATTCATCATGGGGCTTAAATAAATTTTGAAGATTATAAGATGAATCACCCCAATCATGATCATTGCAACAAGTAGTGGACGTAGCAAAACAAGCATCCCCAAGCTTAGGCTTTTGCATATCATTAACACAATTGACATTAATAGATTTTATAAAAATAATATCATTGCAATCATGCTTTTCATTCAAGGAGCTATCGTGAATCACTTCATAAATTTCTTCTTTCAACAGTTCATCACAATTTTTAGATTCACGAATTTCAAGCAAAACTTCATAAAGATAATCTAGTGCACTCAACTCACTAGAATTGGTTCATCATAATTGAATCTCTTCAAAAGATTGGCAAGTGGATGAGGATCCATAAACATAGCTTCTGATTTTCAATAAACACACAATTATACCAAGCAAACAAGCAAACAAATCAAGTAAGACATAAGGTCAAACGAAAAGACGAACAGAAGCAGGGCGGAGAAAAGGCAAATCTTTTCAAAAATCGTTTTAGAAGTGGGGGAGTGGAAAACGAGAGGCGGATGGCGAATAATGTAATGCAAGAGATGAGAGTTTATGATGGGTACTTGGTATGTCTTGACTTGGCATAGATCTCCCCGGCAACGGCGCCATAAATTCTTCCTTCTACTTCCTGAGCTTGTGTTAGTTTTTTCCTTGAAGAGGAAAGGGTGATGCAGCAAAGTAGAGATAAGTATTTCCCTCAGTTTGAGACCAAGGTATCAATCCAGTAGGAGACAACGCATAAATCACCGAATACCTACACAAACAATCAAACAACTTGCACCCAACACGATAAAGGGGGTGTCAATCCCTTCACGGTTACTTGCAAAAGTGAGATTTGATAGAGATAGATAAATGATAAAGTAAATATTTTTGGTTTATAGATCGGAAAGTAAAAGATTGCAAAATAGTAGATCAGAAACTTATATGATGGAAAATAGAAACTTATCTGATGGAAAATAGACCCGGGGGCCATAGGTTTCACTAGAGGCTTCTTTCAAGATAGCAAATAATATGGTGGGTGAACAAATTACTGCCGAGAAATTGATAGAAAAGCGTGAAGTTATGATGATATCCAAGGCAATGATCATGAATATAGGCATGATAACCCACAAGTATAGGGGATCAATTGTAGCCTCTTTTGATAGTAAGAGTGTCGAACCCAACAAGGAGCTAAAGGTAGAAAAAATATTCCCTCAAGTTCTATCGACCACCGATACAACTCTACGCACGCTTGATGTTCGCTTTACCTAGAACAAGTATGAAACTAGAAGTACTTCATTGGTGTGATAGGATAGGTTTGCAAGATATTAAATAGCATGTAAATTAATTCTGGGGAATGTTTAGATAAAGACACAACTAAGTTAGTTTTAGTAGTGAGCTTTTGTCAACAAGAAAGTCATATGTCCCTAGGCAATCGATAACAAGTATCGGTAATCATTCTTGTAATTTTATATGAGGGAGAGGCATGAGCTAACATGCTTTCTCTACTTGGATCATATGCACTTATGATTGAACCCCTAGCAAGCATCCACAACTACTAAAGATCATTAAGGTCGTGGAACCCAACCATAGCATTAAGTATCAAGTCCTCTTTACTCCAATACGCCATAACCCACCTACTCGGGTTTAAGCTTCTGTCACCCTCGCAACCCACCATAGGCAAATCATGAACATATTGCAACACCCTACAGCGGCGGCCCCTCACGTTTGCGCGAGACGAAGGGCACCGTAGGACAGCACCATAAATAAAATATACAATCATGCTAACCAAGATCACGATTAACCCATAGGACAAAACTGATCTACTCAAACATCATAGGATAACCATAGATCATTGGGAAATAATATATGGAGTTGAGCACCATGTTTACGTAGATATTACAGCAGGGAGAAGAGGTGTTACACCGCTGCATATAGGGGGAGAAAGTTGGTGTTGACGGTAGCAAGGTTGTTGATGTAGATCGCCGTCACGATCCTAGCCCCGGCGGCACTCCGGCACCACCGGGAGAGAGGGGGAGAGAGCCCCCCTCCTTCTTCTTCTTCCTTGGCCTCCACCTAGATGGGAGGAGAGTTCCCCCTCTGGTCCATGGCCTCTAGGTGAAAGTTGCCAAAAGTACGTGAAAGTGGTATAATATTGGTATGAAACAATCAAAAATTATAGAGATGACGGAGATGTATCAGCATCCCCAAGCTTAATTCCTGCTCATCCTCGAGCAGGTAAATGATAAAAGAGATAATTTTTGATGTGGAATGCTACCTAGCATAAACTTGATCATATGTCTAGTCGTGGCATGAATATTAAGACATAAGTGATTCAAAGCAATAGTCTACAATTTGACATAAAGATATTAATACTCAGGCATCCCAACAAACAATCATGTCTTTCAAACTATCAACGCTAAAGAAAGTTATCCCTACAAAATCATATAGTCTTATCATGCTCTGTCTTCTTAACACAAAGTATTTATCATGCACAACCCCGATGACAAGTCGAGCAATTGGTTCATACTTTTTAATGCGCTTCAGCTTTTTCAACCCTCACGCAATACATGAGCGCGAGCCATGGATATAGCACTACAGGTGGAATAGAGTATGATGATAGGGGTAAATATAAAGAAGACAAAAAGTAAGAAAGTCTCAGGCCGACGCGGCTAACCAACGGGCTATGGAGATGCCCATCATTTGATATCAACGTGAGGAGTAGGGATTGCCATGCAACGATTGCACTAAGAGCTATAAGTGTATGAAAGCTCAACATGAAAACTAAGCGGATGTGCATTAATCCTATAATGAAAAATTCCCACTAGTATATGAAAGTGACAACATAGGAGACTCTCCATATGAAAAACATGGTGCTACTTTGAAACACAAGTGTGGTAAAGGATACTAACAATGCCCCTTCTCTCTTTGTTTTTTTTATTTTTTTATTTCTTTCTCTTTTTTTCTTTTTTTTCCTTTTTCTTTTTCTCTCATTGTCCGGAGTCTCATCCTGACTTGTGGGGGAATCATAGTCACCATCATCCTTTCCTCACTGGGGCACTGCTCTAAAAATGAATAATGATAATCATCACACTTCTATTTACTTATAACTCAGAAGAAATAAAAATTACAACTCGATACCTATGACAAAGTATGACTCTATATGAATGCCTCTGGCAATGTACAAGGATGTGCAATGATCTAGCATAACATGTATGAAAAATGATGAACGGTGGCTGATCCACAACTACTATGTCAGCTATATGATCATGCAAAGCAATATGACAATGAATGCTCAAGTCTTCAAACGGAAGCGGTGGAAGTTGCATGGCAATATATCTCGGAATGGCCATGGAAGAACCATAATAGGTAGGTATGGTGGCTGTTTTGAGGAAGATATAATAAGGCTTATGTGTGATAGAGCGTATCATATCACGGGGTTTGGATGCACCTATGAAGTTTGTGCCGACTCTCGAGGTGAAAAGGGGCAATGCATGGTACCGTAGAGGCTAGCAAATTGCGGAAAGGTAAGAGTGTGTATAATCCATGGACTCACATTAGTCATAAAGAACTCATATACTTATTGCAAAAGTTTATTAGCCCTCGAAGCAAAGTACTAATATGCATGCCCCTAGGGGGATAGATTGGTAGGAAAAGACCATCGCTCGTCCCCGACCTCCACTCATAAGAAGGACAATCAATAATAAATCATGCTCCAACTTCATAGCATAACGAGAGACTATACATGCATGCTTCGGGAATCACAAACCTTAACACCAATATTCTTACTAAACACAACCATTTACTAGTACCTTCCACATATTCCATCTCTATATCGCAAAACTATTGCAAGGAATCAAACATATCATATTCACTAACCATGCAATTGACCACTTCCTTTTGACTCTCTAAATAGATCTAAGTGAAGCATGGGAGTTTAATTCTTTCTACAAAAGATCATGCTCTAATAAATATAAGTGAAGCAAAAGAGCATTCTTGAAACAATGGTTTTGTATGTGAAGAGAAACAGGCAATCCAAACTTCAAATGATATAAGTGAAGCACATGAAGCATTCTATAAAGCCATACTCAAAATATATAGGTGAAGTGCAATGAGCATTCTATAAATCAACCATGGAATATCTCATACCACCATGGTGCATAAAAGAAAAGTGAAAATTAAATGCAAAAGACGCTCCAAGATTTGCACATATCACATGAATGAAACGAATCCGAAAACATATCGATACTTGTTGAAAAAAGATGGGATGCCTCCGGGGCATCCCCAAACTTAGACGCTTGAGTCTCCTTGAATATTTACTTAGGGTTCCTTGGGATCCCCAAGCTTGAGCTCTTGCATCTCCTCCTTCTCCTCACATCGAGACCTCCTCGATCTTCGAACACTTCATCCACACAAAACTTAACTGAACTTTTAGTGGCGGGGTTAGTGAATATGGCAATGAAATCCCATCATGTACTGCCGTAACATTATTTAATAATTATAAACAAACATTACCCACTGTATGCTATCACAATTCTATGGCCCCGAATCAAGGAGGCTTGAACAAGAATTCAAACATACACAAATAATGAAGCTATAACAGCAATCTATGAAAATAGGACAGTCTGTAAATATTCGAACATCCACCATACTTCTGTAACTTTAAAAATTCTGAAACAAATAGTAAAAAATAAACAATTTGTATAGAAAGACAGTGCAAAAAGTTTCATAACAGTTTGACGTTCCAGTAAAAAATGTAAAATCACGCACTACAGCCAAAGTTTCTGTTTTGCACCGCACAAACCAACAAGCAATCTAAACATCCTAAAGGCAAATCTTGGCATATTTTTTTTATAATACAATGGATTTGTACAAAGGTGGAATTATTTTTGTTGAAAAGTTTATGCAATTAAGATTCACAAAGTTTCCATGAACATGAACAAAGTTCAAGGACGTCCCCCACTTTCACAATGCTCGCCTCTCTCACTTTCGCTTTTCTTTTTGTGAAGTTTTAAGGTTCCCCCCTATTTTGTTTTTGTTTTTAAACTATATAAAAGCACTCGACAGAAATAAATGACTCTCTAAAACTTCTGGGTTGTCTCCCTAGCAGCGCTTTCTTTAAAGCCATTAAGCTAGGCATAAAGTGCTCAAGTAATGGATCCACCCGGATCCCAAGGTATATCAAAGCCAATTTTAATTAAAAATGATTTGGCATTTAGTAGTGAGCACAAAGAAACATATATCAAGAAATGACGAAGTCTAACTCTCTTCCTATGCATCGGCATGTCATACAAGAACAATTCATGCACATCAAGTAAAGGCCAATACATAGCATAAGTAGTTTCTTGCGATTTTTTCATGTTGGAAACATAAAGAGGTGGAGATATAGTTCCTCTCTCATAATAATTGCAAGTAGGAGCAGCAAGAACATCCATATTATACTCATCAAAATTATCATGTGTAGTGGTAGAACGCAACCCATCAATGTAATCCTTAATAAGTGCAAACTTCTCCAATATATTGTAGTTTGGAGAATTCAAAAAGATAATAGGACTATCATGTGTGGGTGCAATAGCACCAATGTCATTCTTAACGTAAGGAACTATAGCAAGTTCATCTCCATAAGCATAATTATGTAACATCCCAAATTTTCAATTTGGAATGTTATACATTAGATCATCATTGCATATCATATTTTATTGCATTTTGTTTTGATCCTAGAAATTCTACGCAACTCAAGGACCCAGAGAGAGAGTTGGGGATTTCATTATTTTCATATTTGAGTTTTTCTCGAATTTTGAAAAGAGGATCGTTTGATTTTAATTATTTTCTCTTTGAATATTTCTTTTATAAAAATAAAAGAGAGAGGATAAAATGACTTCCTCAAAATAAAGAAATATCGGAGATTTAATGTTAAAATCAAATAATATTTTATTCGGAGTTCTATCGCTATTTTATTTGAATTAGGAAAAATATAAGTTTTTCAAAATTGCATTTAGGCCCAAATAATGTTCACCTTGTCCGGCCTATATTTAGAGGACGGGGAAAATTTATTTCGGGATTTTTGGAGTCCGTTTAGTACTCCTTCTCTTTCTTTTTTTGCACGTTGGAATTATTTAAAAAAAAAGAGAAACCGACTCCGGGCCGTACCCGAGCGGGACTCCGCCCGAGGGGCTTTATAAGCCGCCGCCCCAAGGCCCAGCCGCCGCCCCAAGGTTAACCGTTCGGTTTTTTAGAAAACCTAGATTCGTTTTTTTTAGATTAGATCGGTTCGGTTTTTTTCAGTTGAGTTATTTAGCGAACGCCCGTTCGTACGTTCATTTGAATGAACGGTTTTCACCATTTAGCCTCAGACAACGAACGTTCATTCGTTAGCCTGTTCGTCAGTTTTTTCTTTTTGTCGGATTTTTTGCGATTATTTTCAATCACGATTTCTGATCCAATTTTCGTTTTAGTTTATCTTTTCGCTCGTTTATCGGAATCAGGCGATTCAAGCGCCTAGAGTTTTGTCTCAAAGCCCTCTTTCTGTTTAACCAACTTGAACAAGATTTTGCTACTGTAAAATTTGACTTCAGTCCAGATTAGTAAACGAAGCTTGTTTCTTTCGCCGTTTGAGTTTTGTTGCTTCGTTTGATTTGATTTTTTTTTGCAAACCGGAGTTCTTAAGTTGAACTTTCTGGTTATATCTCTTATTTGAGTTTTACCCATGCCCTTTATTGATTGCTTATTGTATGCTTGTTTGTTTGCGATAGAGTACCCGGAGTGCAAAGCGTGTTACTACGAGTCTCTAGGTTTCGCGGATCATCAGCAAGGCAAGTAACACTTTGATCATACCTCTTTACTGAAGGAAAAATGCCCTAGAGGCAATAATAAAGTTATTATTTATTTCCTTATATCATGATAAATGTTTATTATTCATGCTAGAATTGTATTAACCGAAAACATAATACATGTGTGAATACATAGACAAACATAGTGTCACTAGTATGCCTCTACTTGACTAGCTCCTTTATCAAAGATGGTTATGTTTCCTAGCCATGGACAAAAGAGTTGTCATTTGATTAACGGGATCACATCATTAGGAGAATGATGTGATTGACTTGACCTATTCAGTTAGCCTTAGCACTTGATCGTTTAGTATGTTGCTACTGCTTTCTTCATGACTTATACATGTTCCTATGACTATGAGATTATGCAACTCCCGTTTACCAGAGGAACACTTTGTGTGGTACCAAACATCACAAGGTAACTGGGTGATTATAAAGCAGCTCTACAGGTGTCTCTGAAGGTACATGTTGGGTTGGCGTATTTCGAGATTAGGATTTGTCACTCCGATTGTCGGAGAGGTATCTCTGGGCCCATTCGGTAATGCACATCACTATAAGCCTTGCAAGCATTGCAACTAGTGAGTTAGTTGCAGGATGATGTATTATGTAACGAGTAAAGATACTTGCCGGTAACGGGATTGAACTAGGTATTAAGATACCGACGATCAAATCTCGGGCAAGTAACATACCAATGACAAAGGGAACAACATATGTTGTTATGCGGTTTGACCGATAAAGATCTTCGTAGAATATGTGGGAGCCAATATGAGCATCTAGGTTTCGCAATTGGTTATTGACCGGAAACAGTTCTAGGTCATGTCTACATAGTTCTCGAACCCGTAGGGTCCGCACGCTTAACGTTACGATGACAATTTTATTATGAGTTTATAATTTTTGATGTACCGAAGGTTGTTCGGAGTCCCGGATGTGAGTGCGGACATGATGAGGAGTCTCGAAATGGTCAAGACATAAAGATTGATATATTGGACGACTATATTCGAACACCGGAATTGTTCCGGGTGATTTTGGAGAAAACCGGAGTGCCGGAGGGGTTACCGGAACCCCCCCGGGGAAGTATTGGGCCTTAGTGGGCCTGAGGGGAGAGAGAGGGCAGCAGCCCAGGAGGTGGCGCCCCCCCATGGGGAGTCCGAATTGGACTAGGGAGGTGGGGCGCGGCCCCTCTTTCTCTCTCCCTCTCCCTCTCTTTCCTTCCCCCTTCCTCCTTCCTAGTGGGACTAGGAAAGGGGAGTCCTACTCCCACTAGGAGGAGGACTCCCCCCCTCCTTGGCGCGCCCCCTAGGGCCGGCCGGCCTCCCCCTTGCTTCTTTATATATGGGGGCAGGGGGCACCCCAAGACACACAAGTTGATCTTCGTGATCGTTCCTTAGCCGTGTGCGGTGCCCCCCTCCACCATATTCCACCTGGTCATATCGTTGTGGTGCTTAGGCGAAGCCCTGCATCGGTAGAACATCATCATCGTCACCACGCCGTCGTGCTGACGGAACTCATCCCCGACACCCTACTGGATCTGAGTCCGGGGATCATCATCAAGCTGAATGTGTGCAGAACTCGGAGGTGCCGTACGTTTGGTACTCAGATCGGTCGGATCGTGAAGACGTACGACTACATCAACCGCGTTGTCATAACACTTCCGCTTACGGTCTACGAAGGTACGTGGACAACACTCTCCCCTCTCGTTGTTATGCATCACCATGATCTTGCATGTGCATAGGAAATTTTTTGAAATTACTACGTTCCCCAACAGCGGCATCCGAGCCTAGGTTTTATGCGTTGATGTTATATGCACGAGTAGAACACAAGTGAGTTGTGGGCGATACAAGTCATACTGCTTACCAACATGTCATACTTTGGTTCGGCGGTATTGTTGGATGTAGCGGCCCGGACCGACATTACGTGTACGCTTACGCGAGATTGGTTCTACCGACGTGCTTTGCACACAGGTGGTTGGCTGGTGTCTATTTCTCCAACTTTAGTTGAACCGAGTGTGGCTTCGCCCGGTCCTTGCGAAGGTTAAAACAGCACTAACTTGACGAACTATCGTTGTGGTTTTGATGCGTAGGTAAGATCGGTTCTTACTAAGCCCGTAGCAGCCACGTAAAACTTGCAACAACAAAGTAGAGGACGTCTAACTTGTTTTTGCAGGGCATGTTGTGATGTGATATGGTCAAGACGTGATGCTATATTTTATTGTATGTGTCGGATTTCGGGTTCCGGCAGACCCTTGAGGTTCGAACACTGGGGTGCGTGCGGAGATCTCGCCCTCTACCTACCTGCACCCCACAGTCTCGCTAGGATCTAAGCTATGAAAAGAAACAACACAAGATACACAAGGTTTATACTAGTTCAGGCCACCATTGTGGTGTAATACCCTACTCTAGTTTGTGGTGTGGTGGATTGCCTCTTGGGCTGGTGGTGATGAACAATACAAGGGAGAACAGCCTCGCGAGGGTCTGTTCTTGGCTGGTGCGATGAACTACTAGGGGGAGTCCAGTCGCCTCTCTCTCTCTCAGCTAGATGCAAGATGGCTCCTTTCGAGATGCCTCTACCTGATTCTAGATGCCTCTACCTGATTCTAGATGCCTCTATCCATTCGACCTCCCCCTACCCTGTGGGTGGCTAGTCCTATTTATAGGCAAAGGCCCTGGGCCTCTCCCCAAATATTGAGCGGGAAGGGCGCCAACAATTGGCCATTTTGAAGGGGAACATCTGGTACACTTATCCTAACTAAAGTTAGTCCTCGCCTGTCAAAGGCTCTGGTGGTGACGCCTGCTTGGGCTCCACAATGACTTCCTTCCTGCCGTTGTGACGGTCTTGGTCTTGTTGCACCGAAATGGATGCCTTTGCTTGATGCTCTCGCCTGCGCTTGCTCCCTTTGCACCAAAGAGGAAAGGAGGACACTGTGCGGGCTGGCGCCTGCCTGGCGCCCTTGGTCGTCATGTCTTGCGTCATGGGCACCTCGTGAGGTACCCCGCCTTGATCTCTCCGCCTCCTCGCGAGCCAGCCTGATGAGGCCGTGCCTGAGGAAGCTCCCTATCGTCCGCCCCGCGAGGCTTGACCCCTCGCGAGGGTCTTGAGTTTGTGTTGATGAAGATGGGCCGTGCTGGGCCCCCTTTTGAGCCACGCCGCAGGCCGCAGGTAGGCAAGTCTGGGGACCCCCGTTCCCAGAACACCGACAGTAGCCCCCGGGCCCAAGGAGCGCCCGGACTTCGTCGAGCGGAGAAGCGAAAGGGCAAGTGTGAAGCGCTGCCGGCCCTAACAGCCTGCGGCCTTGGGCACTGCGTGGCGGTTGATTGGATGTGGGTACCTTAGCAACCGCGTGAGTTGATAAAGGAGCGGCATCTGTCCAGGCTTTGCTTCCTTTGCTTTCTCTAGTTACTGCTCAGATCCCCTTCGTGCCTCCGAAATCTTAAGATCTACTTCGACCGTGCGCCCTAGGAAGACATGGCGCCTCGCCAGGCCCCGGCCGAAGCTTGGTACTCGCCTGCCTTGGACTCACCGAATGTGTCGGAGGCGAGCCTTGCCCGGGTGCGCCAGATGGTGGCGGCGCAAGGCATCAACGGGGGGAAGGTGTTCAAGACCCGCTCCGCCCTTCCTGAGGGCCAAGGGAGCACCTTCTATCCGCTCTTTGTAGGCGCCATTGTTGCTGGTCTGGTGCCTCCCTTTTCCGAGTTCTTCTTCTCCGTCCTCCGCCATTACAAGCTACAAGCTCTGCATCTCCACCCCAACTCTGTTCTTCTTCTGGCGATCTTCGCCTACTATTGTGAGGCTCACATCGGGGTGCAGCCCTCAGTGGCCTTGCTGCGTCACTATTTCTCCCTCAGGGCCTCTCGTGGTCCCATCTCTGCGTGCGCGAGCTTTGTCGCGTATGGTAGCTCCATCGCTATTTCGAACCCCGGGAAGAGGATTGAGGGCTTCAGGAGCAAGTGGGTCTTGGTCGATGTCGGGCACATCCACCCTTGGCTGATCTTGCCCACGAAGCACCCCACAAGCTCCGACGATTGGTCTCGAGTGGAGCTTGTGGACTCCCGCGCGAGGCTGGTGTTCGAGAAGATGGACGCGGATCTGAAGCTGGCCAGCATGGCGGTGGCGAAGCTGACCGGCGCATCGCTGCTGAGGGAATTCCTGGAGCACCAGCTGGCTCCTCTTCGTCAGTACTCATTCCGATGTGGAGGCCCCACCCGAGCCCCATGGTCTTGGCCGACGAAGATCTGGCTGCGGTCCTCCAATCTTTGGTCCGGGCGACATGGCGAGGTTGGAGGGTGCTCCCGTTGCCCCTGTTCCTCCGAGATGATTGGGAGCAGGCAGTGGAATCCATGCCCGTCTTCAACGAGGACGGGCCCGTGCCTGCGGAGGTTCCCGAGGACCTGGTGGACGTGTCCTCCGGCGACTCCAGCGAAGAGAAGGAAGAAGGGGAGCGGGAAGGAGGGCTTGACTCCGAGGCGACCGACGGAGAGTCGAAGGCTCCCCCTCCTCGGTGCAGGTCCCGCGTTCTCCGCCTCTCACCGAGCGACGACGACAAGGATGATGACGAGCAGGGCGGCGGGAGCTTGCCCCCGATCCCGAAGAAGGACTGGACCGGGCTGGTCCCCCGCGGGTCTGCCCCGGCCCCGAGGCGATCCGTAGGCGCGCCTTCTACTCCCGAGCTCCTTGAGGCTGATCCTTGCAGCCGGCTCTCGGGCTTCAAGTATGACCGGAGGTTGCTCGAGCCCGTGAGTAACAACCAGTAAGTGCTTGATTCCTGTCTTGTTTCTTGTTTTGTTGCTGAGGCTTGACGTCTGTATCTATTGGCTAGACTGGCGCCCGCGGCAAAGAAGCTGAAGGGATCTCTTGAGGTTCCGTCTGGGGCAGCGCCTCTGCCCGCGAAAGAAGGTGACTGCAAGGCACAGGCCTCTCCTGCCCGGTCTTTCTCGCGAGGCCTGACTGAGCCGGCTGGGGCGAGCTCAGCCCCCAAGGCCCAAGCGACTCCTGAGGTGCCCTTGCTTGATGCCGCCACTACGGCCGTTGGGGCGCAGCAGGCCCCGCCTCAGGATACTGTGGTCACGCTGCTGCCTTCTCCTCCTACCCCACCGACTTCTGTCTCTCCGACTCCTCCTACTGTTCTGGATTGTGCTGCTGCTGAACTGGACCGGCTGCGATAGGATCTTCTAGGCATCGACCCTCGTTTAGTGGTCGGGCGCTTGGAGCTGGCTTCTGGCTGGATTCGCTCCGACGCTTCGATTCGGGTGGCGCTGGTCCAGGCCTCGACGGCTTGCGACGAGGAGAAGCAGGCTGTCCTTGGGTTGAAGGCTGCTCGCGACGCCGCCTTGGGGGAGGTAGCCGATGTCTAAGGTCGCTGCAAGGCGCTGGAGAGCGATCTGTAGGGCCTGCGGGACCAGCTCGCCAAGGAGGCCCGCCTTCGCCAAGAGCAGGAGGAAGGCATGAAAGCTTGTGAGGCAACCGTCAAGGACCGGGATGCCAAGCTCAAGAAGCGCCATGACCGCCTGGGCGCGCTGGAGCAAGAGTTGGAGGCGAGGAAGGTCGAGCTGGAAAGCAAGGCACGGGTTCTTGCCGAGGATCGTGTGGCCTTCATGGAGATGGAGGTGAAGGCTCGCACCCTGCTGAGGACGCTTTACGACAGCGGCCTGGAGAGCCCGCTGGCCGGCACCGAGGATGGCCCTGCCAAGATGCTTCCCTTCCTGGTTCGCGCTCTTGAAGATGTCACCCTTGGCCTCGGCCCTACGACTAAGGCCGAGGGGTGTGTCTTGTCTTTTGCAGCGCTAACGCGGGTCCTCACCCACATCTACCTTCGTGATCCCAACATCGACCTCGACAGCCTGCTAGAGCTAGCGAGCGGCGAGCTTGCCGCTGCCGCTGCTGAGGCCGTGAAGGGTCGTGCGGAGACTCTGCTGGGGAAGTTCCGAGCCTTCAGCACCAAGCCGAAGCGGGGCGCTGCCGACCCTGCGGCTCCACAAGGCGAACCCGCTCCGCGCAGCTCCACCATCGACAAATGACTCCGTCGTGGCTCCTGTCCTGCTTTTAATTCCTGCACATGTATCATGCCTCGGGGAGGCGTTTAAACTTGCATTTGATGTTGTGATAACAGTTATGGACTGTAATATTTGCTTTTGAATTCCTTGAAATTTGCGCTTTTCCTTCCTACTTGCTTAGGTTCTATGCCGGCAGAGCCTGGCCCCGCGCATACCTCAGCCGCCGTTAGCCTTGACCGAAAACCAGGACGGGACCAAGGAGTGAGGGGCTACGTGACAAGTTAGGCTCCTGAGTCGTGATGCTCAGGAGTCCCCCTTGGCGCACGAACAACAAGTAGGGAGGTGAGATGTGTGGGTGGATCTACCGTTCTACGTCTGCAGAGCCCGGCCCCGGGCATACCTCAACCGCCGTTAGCCTTTCGGAACTAAGGAGTGAGGGGCTACGTGACCAGTTAGGCTCCTGAGTCGCGATGCTCAGGAGTCCCCCTTGACGCTCAAACGGCCTTCGTACCTTGGCTCCGCTCGGGGAGAGACATGCGACGAACCAGGCCCGAGGGGCCTGGACGGGCGGCGTGCGTCTGGGCGTGACCCAGGCGCAGCCCCCGTGCCCAGCCCCCTCGTGTGGCGCTCCCGAGGGGAGGCGTTGCGATGAGGCCAGACACTGAGCTCTAGGCTCCCTGAGGTTGATGCGGCCCGGGGGCCACCCTCAGTTGTTTATCACCAGCGCGGAGCATAGCGCTTCCGTATGTGTACGGGCATAGCCGCTCCTTGTTAGTGTTGTCAGCCAACACGGAGCATGGTGCTTCCACTAGTGCGTGGGAGGGGGCTCCCCTCCGGGAGGAGCCCCCGGGGCGTGTACAGCCCCGCCCTGACACGTGGCTGGCATAGTAAGGCCTGACGAGGTGTATCTGGGCACCCGTGAGCCAGCGCGACACTCATGGGGCCCTACCTCAAGGCAGGTTGCGCCTGGCACTAGGCCTTAACTTGTGATGTGTTCCTGCAAGGTTGGTTAGATGCCGGCATTCTATGTCCTCGGGTCTCGGCCCTCGAGCTAGTCTCAGCCGTCGCTGGTATGCCAGGTCGCGATGCCGTGGACAAGGCCAGAGGGTGAGGGATGGAGAGCCAGTAGGAGCCCTGAGTCATGATGCTCAGG
>NC_041381.1:163960009-163981761 GCF_002162155.2 Triticum dicoccoides
ACGTGCAAGCGGTCGACATGAATGAAGAAGAGGTGTCGTGGACTGGCATCAAATAACAAGCATGGTGGATCGAAAGCAGGACCCAACATAAACGCAAGAGGGATATATGCCGCTGGGTCTGGCCCGAGCGACTTGGGGATGACGCAGCCCGAGGGGCGCCCCCAACAAAGTAAGCTAGGAACATGAAATAAAAGGGATACACGCCGCAGGGACGGACCCACGCAGCCTGGGAATAATGTAGCCCTGGGGGCGCTCCCAGCTGAAAATGAAACTTGAAAGATGTCACCTGATAGCGTTGAAGACGAAGGGGTGTTGGAGTAGCAGACTCGGTGGGCTGCGGGAGCCGATCCTCACGAGCCCCCAGGCCCAGGAGCCTCGGGAGGCTCCGGAGGCGCTGGTGGCTCCTCGTGGACCATCTCCATCTCCGCCAGGGCTGCGGAACGCTTGGCCTCTTAAGCCTCCAGGATGCTCCTCATGAGGCGCTGGCGCGTGGCAGCCACGTTCGGCAAGCCGTAAGGCATGCGAACGTAGCTGTGGGGTGGACCTTCACAGCGCCCCACGCATGAGGGCCAGAGGCACTCCTGAGAAGTGGCTCGGTTGAGCCCTGTTATGTCGATGCAGACGCGCAGCCCACCATTCTCGCCTGGATGGGGAGCTACAGCGGGTAAGCGGCGGCTGCCACTCATGACTCTTGACTCTTGCAGCTCCTGAATGATCTTGCTGACGAACTCCTGAGGGTTTGGCCCTCCTTGCCTTGCTCCTTCGCAAGGGAAACGTGCTTTGAAACACGCCTCCAAGTGGTGCCCAAGCACCTCCCTCGTGACCTTAGCAAGGTCCGTGGCCCTCCAGGGGGGAGCCCCCCAGCCCTACCTGAGGAGGGAGCCGGGCGCGCTTTCCTATGCGATAGAAGGAGGTTCCCCCTAAGCAGGCACGGACCCTGAGGGCCCTGCCTCCTGAGGGGTCGGGCCGGATGATGTCTTCTTCTTCTTGGGGGCGGTCTCTGGAAGCCTCCTGCTTCCGCGATCCAGGTCTTCCAGTGATGCGGCCTGAAAGGCTCGCTCCAGGGAGCACGCCGTGTCTTTCTCTTCGCAGGGCACCGTGATGACTCCGCCAATTCCGGGCATCTTGAGGATGTTGTAGCCGTGGTGAGTTACGGCCATGAACTTGGCCAGCGCTGGGTACCCAGGATGGCGTTGTATGGCAGGCGAATGTGGGAGACATCGAAGTCGATGAGCTCGGCCCCGAAGGTGACAGGGAGGCGGACCTGCCCAATCGGGACCATGGAGCCATCGGTGACTCCGGAGAAAGGCTTGGTTGGCTCAAGCTGATTGTAAGGCACTTGGAGATTGTTGAACGCTTCTATGGACAGGACATTGAGCCCTGCCCCGCCATCGATGAGGGTCCTAGTGACTAGCACGTTGCTGATGATTGGGGAACAAAGCATTGGGAGGACTCCGGTTGTGGCCGCACACTTGAGCTGATCCGCTGAGCTGAACATGATGGCGCACGTCGACCACCTGAGAGGGCGCGTGGCTTCGATCTTGGGGAGGACTGCATTCACTTCGCGGGTGAACTGCTTGAAGATGTGTTGAGAGGCTGGGACTTGAACTCCGCCCAGGATGCAGGCGATCGCGCGCGGCTCCTGGAAGCCCCCAGCCCCCTCATCCTGATGATGGTCTTCATTTCTCCTTGGCTGCGGCGACAGAGGAGGGAGGCCTGCGTTGCCTTGTGGGCGATCCTCGTGAGGCTGATACCTCCAGCCTCCCTCGTGAGGCGGGTCCTGCCAGCGATCCTCGCGAGGTCGTTCGCGCCACCCTTGGCGAGGGCCGCGGTTTTCCCAGCGTCCTGCGTTCCTTCCTCCTCCTCGGTCGTAGCCCCGGTCGTTGCGGTCGGGACGTCGGCCGATCCTCCCTTCTCGCATGGCTCGGAGCTCTTGACATTCATTGGTGTTGTGGGTGTGGAGGTCATGGTACACGCAGTACCGGCTTCCCTTGGAAGACTCGGGTTGATCTCTGCCCCGCTTGGTGTCTGGTTCTGCTGCGAGCACGGCAGCCCCCTTGCGCTTCACATCCTTGGCCTTGGATTTCTTCCCTTCTGGGTCTGCGGTAGGCAGCTCGAGGAGGGAGAGACGCCCTTCCTCAGCCCTGGCGCACTTGGTCGCCAAGTTGAACAGCTCCAAGGAAGTGCATAGGTCTTCATGCATCGCCGGCTCCTCCTTCATCTTGACGTCGCGCACGCTGTCGGAGAAGGCTGAGATGATGGCCTCCTCGGTCACCTTGGGAATCTTGAGGCGCGCGTTGTTGAAGCACTGGATGTACTTCTGCAGGGTCTCCCCTGGTTGCTGCTTGATGCGGCGCATGTCACTCACGGCAGGTGGCCGTTCGCGAGTACCTCGGAAGTTGGCGATGAAGCGGGTGCGCATCTTGTCCCAGGAGGAGATCGTGCCTGGAGCTAGGTTCAGGAGCCAGGTGCGGGCCCCGTCTTTGAGCGCTATGGGAAACCAGTTCGCCATGACCTTCTCATCTCCGTTAGCAGCTTCGATGCCTAGCTCATAGAGCTGGAGGAACTTTGCAGGGTCGGCCGTGCCGTCGTAGCGAGGAGGCACGTCTGGCTTGAACTTTCCGGGCCACGCGACGCTGCGCAGCTCAGTGGTGAAGGCACGTCAGCCTGTCGTGGCCACGGGAGGCCTTTGGTGACGAAGAGCTTGGTCTTGTGGGTCCCCATGCACTGCGGCTTGGAGCAGCACGGGGTCTTGACGTGCTAGAGCAGGAGCGTGGTCGCGACGAGCCAGAGCAGGGAGCACCCGGGCAGCTTCTTGCGGGCAAGGGACTTCTTGGCAGCTCTGCTCTTGCCGCGCCTGTGCCGGATGGAGAGGGTTCCGCCCGGGGACCACGCGCCTTGGGGCCAGGGCGCCTTCTTGAGGGGGAGGCGGCTGAGGCACCCCCTGAGCTTCATCGCCCGCGCAGGGCAGGGTGCGGTGCAGCGGGACGGACGGCACGGGGGAGCCTCCTGCGGTGTGGACGAGCTTAGCGACGCGTTCGAGCCACTCTTCATAAATGTCGTCGACTGGACGGTAGCGCAGGAGCTCATTTGCCATGATGAGTGCAGCTCGAGCCTCCATGGGCGACGAAGAACCAGCTGGGGCGAGTGAGGGGGTAGCAGTGCGGCCCTCTTGCCTCACAGAGGGATGCTGGGACGATGCTTGCTGCTCGTTCCCCGTCGGGCCGGTGGCGGCGTTAACGGCAAGCGATGGGGAACAACGAGGGCGCCCGCCGACGGGAGCCGTCTGGGCGACACGGGAAGCGAGAGCGGCTCGGAGCTCGGCGCGGGCCAGACGAGCGTCAGACATGGACGCGATGGTCGGCGGAGAACAGGGCGGCGGAAGACGAATTCCGGCGCAACCCTACCTGGCGCGCCAAATGTCGGATTTCGGGTTCCGGCGAACCCTTGAGGTTCGAACACTGGGGTGCGCGCGGAGATCTCGCCCTCTACCTACCTGCACCCCGCAGTCTCGCTAGGATCTAAGCTATGAAAAGAAACAACACAAGAGACACAAGGTTTATACTAGTTCGGGCCACCATTGTGGTGTAATACTCTACTCTAGTTTGTGGTGTGGTGGATTGCCTCTTGGGCTGATGGTGATGAACAATACAAGGGAGAACATCCTCGCGAGGGTCTGTTCTTGGCTGGTGCGATGAACTGCTAGGGGGAGTCCAGTCGCCTCTCTCTCTCAGCTAGATGCAAGATGGCTCCTTTCGAGATGCCTCTACCTGATTCTAGATGCCTCTACCTGATTCTAGATGCCTCTATCCATTCGACCTCCCCCTACCCTGTGGGTGGCTAGTCCTATTTATAGGCAAAGGCCCTAGGCCTCTCCCCAAATATTGAGCGGGAAGGGCGCCAACAATTGGCCATTTTGAAGGGGAACATCTGGTACACTTATCCTGACTAAAGTTGGTCCTCGCCTGTCAAAGGCTCTGGTGGTGACGCCTGCTTGGGCTCCACAATGACTTCCTTCCTGCCGTTGCGATGGTCTTGGTCTTGTTGCACCGAAATGGATGCCTTTGCTTGATGCTCTCGCCTGCACTTGCTCCCTTTGCACCAAAGAGGAAAGGAGGACACTGTGCGGGCTGGCGCTTGCCTGGCGCCCTTGGTCGTCATGGCTTGTGTCATGGGCACGTCGTGAGGTACCCCACCTTGATCTCTCCGCCTCCTCGCAAGCCAGCCTGATGAGGTCGTGCCTGAGGAAGCTCCCTATCGTCCGCCCCGTGAGGCTTGACCCCTCGCGAGGGTCTTGAGTTTGTGTTGATGAAGATGGGCCGTGCTGGGCCCCGTTTTGAGCCATGCCGCAGGCCGCAGGCAGGCAAGTCTGGGGACCCCCGTTCCCAGAATGCTGACAGTATGATATGATCATGTTTTGTAACCGAAGTTATCGGCAACTGGCAGGAGCCATATGGTTGTCGCTTTATTGTATGAAATGCAAACACCCTGTAATGCTTTACTTTATCACTAAGCGGTAGCGATAGTCGTAAAAGCATAAGATTGTGAGACGACAATGATGCTACGATGGAGATCAAGGTGTCGCACCGGTGACGATGGTGATCACGACGGTGCTTCGGAGATGGAGATCACAAGCACAAGATGATGATGGCCATATCATATCACTTATATTGATTGCATGTGATGTTTATTATTTATGCATCTTATCTTGCTTTGATTGATGGTAGCATTTTAAGATGATCTCTCACTAATTATCAAGAAGTGTTCTCCCTGAATATGCACCGTTGTGAAAGTTCTTCGTGCTGAGACACCACGTGATGATCGGGTGTGATAGGCTCTACGTTCAAATACAACGGGTGCAAAACAGTTGCACACGCGGAATACTCAGGTTAAACTTGACGAGCCTAGCATATACAGATATGGCCTCGAAACGCGGAGACCGAAAGGTCGAGCGTGAATCATATAGTAGATATGATCAACATAGTGATGTTCACCATTGAAACTACTCCATCTCACGTGATGATCAGACATGGTTTAGTTGATTTGGATCACGTGATCACTTGGATGACTAGAGAGATGTCTGTCTAAGTGGGAGTTCTTAAGTAATATGATTAATTGAACTTTAATTTATCATGAACTTAGTCCTGATAGTATTTTCAAATTATGTTGTAGATTAATAGCTCACGTTGTTGCTTCCCTATGTTTTTTATATGTTCCTAGAGAAAATATAAGTTGAAAAATGTTAGTAGCAATGATGCAGACTTGGTCCGTGATCTGAGGTTTATCCTCATTGCTGCAAAGAAGAATTATGTCCTTGATGCACTGCTAGGTGACAGACCTATTGCAGGAGCAAATGCAGACGTTATGAACGTTTGGCTAGCTCAATATGATGACTACTTGATAGTTTAGTGCACCATGCTTAAACGGCTTAGAGTCGGGACTTCGACGTTTTGAACGTCATGGACCATATGAGATGTTCCAGGAATTGAACTTAATATTTCAAGCAAATACCCGAGTTGAGAGTTATGAAGTCTCCAACAAGTTCTATAGCTGAAAGATGGAGGAGAATCGCTCAACTAGTGAGCATGTGCTCAGATTGTCTGGGTACTTCAATCGCTTGAATCAAGTGGGAGTTAATCTTCCAGATAAGATAGTGATTGACAGAATTCTCTAGTCACCATCACTAAGTTACTAGAACTTCGTGATGAACTATAGTATGCAAGGGATGACTAAAACGATTCATGAGCTCTTCGTGATGTTGAAATCGATGAAGGTAGAAATCAAGAAAGAGCATCAAGTGTTGATGATTGACAATACCACTAGTTTCAAGAAAAGGGCAAAGGAAAAGAAAGGGAACTTCAAGTAGAATGGCAAGCAAGTTTTCACTCCCGTAAAGAAGCCCAAAGCTGGACCAATGCCTGAAACTAAGTGCTTCTACTGCAAAGGAAATGGTAACTAGAAGCGGAAATGCCCTGAATATTTGGTGGATAAGAAGCATGGCAAAGTGAACAAGGGTATATTCGATATACAGGTTATTGATGTGTACCTTACTAGTGTTTATAGTAGCCCCTGAGTATTTGATACTTGTTCGGTTGCTAAGATTAGTAACTTGAAACAAGAGTTACAGAATAAACAGAGACTAGTTGAGGGTGTAGTAATGATGTGAGTTGGAAGTGATTCCAAGATTGATATGATCATCATCATACACTCCCTATATTTTCGAGATTAGTGTTGAACCTAAATAATTGTTATTTGGTGTTTGCGTTGAGCATAAATATGATTAGATCATGTTTATTGCGATATGATTATTCATTTAAGACAGAGAATAAATTGTTATTCTGTTTACATGAATAAAACCTTCTATGGTCATACACCCAATGTTGATGGTTTATTAAATCTTGATCATGGTGATACACATATTCATAATATTGATGCCAAAAGATGCAAAGTTGATAATGATAGTGCAACTTATTTGTGGCACTGCCGTTTGGGTCATATCGGTGTAAAGCGCATGAAGAAACTCCATAAAGATGGACTTTTAGAATCACTTGATTATGAATCATTTGATGTTTACGAACCGTGCCTTATGGGCAAGATGACTAAAACTTCGTTCTCCATAACAACGGAACGAGCTACTGATTTGTTGGAAAGAATACATACCGATGTATGCAGTCCAATGAGTGTTGATGCTCGTGGCGGGTATCATTATTTTCTGACCTTCACAAGATGATTTGAGCAGATATGACTATATCTACTTAATGAAACACAAGTTTGAAACATTTGAAAAGTTCAACGAATTTCAGAGTGAAGTAGAGAATCATCGTAACAAGAAAATAAAGTTTCTATGATCTGATCGTGGAGGAGAATATTTGAGTTACGAGTTTGGCCTTCATATAAAACAATGTGGAATAGTTTCACAGTTCACACCACCTAGAACACTATATTGTTATGGTGTGTCCGAAAGTCGTAACCGCACTTTATTGGATATTGTGCAATCTATGATATCTCTTATCAGTTTACCACTATCGTTTTGGGTTATGCATTAGAGAGTGTTGCATTCACTTTAAATAGGGCACCATCGAAATCCGTTGAGACGACGCCTTATGAACTGTGGTTTGGCAAGAAACCAAAGTTGTCATTTCTTAAAGTATGGGGCTGCGATGCTTATGTGAAAAAGTTTCAACCTGATAAGCTTGAACCCAAATCGGAGAAATGTGTCTTCATAGAATACCCAAAGGTAACTATTGGGTACACCTTCTATCACAGATCCGAAGGCATGTCATTCATTGCTAAGAATGGATCCTTTCTAGAGAAGGAGTTTCTCTCGAAAGAAGTGAGTGGGAGGAAAGTAGAACTTGATAAGGTAACTGTACCTGCTCCCTTATTGGAAAGTAGTTCATCACAGAAATCAGTTCATGTGATTCCTACACCAATTAGTGAGGAAGTTAATGATGATGATCATGAAACTTCAGATCAAGTTGCTACCAAACCTCGTAGGTCTTCCAGAGTAAGATCCGCACTAGAGTGGTACGGTAATCATGTTCTGAAAGTCATGTTAGTAGACCATGATGAACCTACGAACTATGAGGAAGCGATGATGAGCCTAGATTCTACGAAATGGCTTGAAGCCATAAAATCTGAGATATGATCCATGTATGAGAACAAAGTATGGACTTTGATTGACTTGCTCGATGATCAGCAAGCCATGTTAAATAAATGGATCTTCAAGAGGAAGACGGACACTGGTAGTAGTGTTACTATCTACTAAGCTAGACTTGTTGCGAAAGGTTTTCGACAAGTTCAAGGTGTTGAATACGATGAGATTTTCTCACTCGTAACGATGCTTAAGTTTGTCCGAATCATGTTAGCAATTACCACATTTTATGAAATCTGGCAAATGGATGTCAAAACTGCATTCCTTAAATGGATATTTCTTAAAGAAGTGTTGTATATGATACAACCAGAAGGTTTTGTCAATCCTAAAAGTGCTAACAAAATGTGGAAGCTCCAGCGATCCATCAATGGACTGGTGCAAGCATCTTGGAGTTGGAATATACGCTTTGATGAGTTGATCAAAGCATATGGTTTTAAAACAGACTTTTGGAAAGGCCTGTATTTACAGGAAAGTGAGTGGGAGCACTACAGACTCTCTGATAAAAATGTGTGAGTGACATATTGTTCATCGGAAATGATGTAGAATTTTTCTGCAAAGCATAAAGCAGTGTTTGAAAAGAGTTTTTCAAAGAAAGACATCAGTAAAGCTGCTTACACATTGAGCATCAAGATCCATAGAGATAGATCAAGACGCTTGATAAGATTTTCAACAAGTACATACCTTGACAAGATTTTGAAGTAGTTCAAAATGGAACAGTCAAAGAAAGAGTTCTTGCCTGTGTTGCAAAGGTATGAAATTGAGTAAGACTCAAATCCCGACCACGGCAGAAAATAGAAAGAGAATGAAAGTCATTCCCTATGCATCGGTCATAGGTTCTACAAAAGTATGCCATGCTATGGACCAGACCTATTGTATACCTTGCTCTGAATTTGGCAAAGGAATACAATTTTGATCTAATAGTAGATCACTGGACAGCGGTCAAGAATATCCTTAGTGAGGACTAAGGAGATGTTTCTCGATTATGGAGGTGATAAAAGAGTTCGTCATAAAAGTTACATCGGTGCAAACTTTTACACTAATCCAGATGACTCTAAGTCTCAATCTGGATACATATTGAAAGTGGGAGCAATAAGCTAGAGTAGCTCCATGCAGAGCACTATAGACATATAATATTTGCAAAATACATACGGCTCTGAATGTGACAGACCCGTTGACTAAACTTCTCTCATGAGAAAAACATGATCATACCTTAGTACTCTTTGGGTGTTAATCACATAGCGATGTGAACTAGATTATTGACTCTAGTAAACCCTTTGGGTGTTGGTCACATGACGATGTGAACTATGGGTATTAATCAAATACAGATGTGAATATTGGTGTTGAAACACATGATGATGTGAACTAGATTATTGACTCTAGTGCAAGTGGGAGACTGAAGGAAATATGCCCTAGAGGCAATAATAAAGTTATTATTTATTTCCTTATATCATGATAAATGTTTATTATTCATGCTAGAATTGTATTAACCGGAAACATAATACATGTGTGAATACATAGACAAACATAGTGTCACTAGTATGCCTCTACTTGACTAGCTCGTTTATCAAAGATGGTTATGTTTCCTAGCCATGGACAAAAGAGTTGTCATTTGATTAACGGGATCACATCATTAGGAGAATGATGTGATTGACTTGACCTATTCAGTTAGCCTTAGCACTTGATCGTTTAGTATGTTGCTACTGCTTTCTTCATGACTTATACATGTTCCTATGACTATGAGATTATGCAACTCCCGTTTATCGGAGGAACACTTTGTATTCTACCAAACATCACAACGTAACTGGGTGATTATAAAGGAGCTCTACAGGTGTCTCCGAAGGTACATGTTGGGTTGGCGTATTTCGTGATTAGGATTTGTCACTCCGATTGTCGGAGAGGTATCTCTGGGCCCACTCGGTAATGCACATCACTATAAGCCTTGCAAGCATTGCAACTAGTGAGTTAGTTGCGGGATGATGTATTACGTAACGAGTAAAGATACTTGCCGGTAACAAGATTGAACTAGGTATTAAGATACCGATGATCAAATCTTGGGAAAGTAACATACCGATGACAAAGGGAACAATGTATGTTGTTATGCGGTTTGACCGATAAAGATCTTCGTAGAATTTGTGGGAGCCAATATGAGCATCCAGGTTCCGCTATTGGTTATTGACCGGAAACGGTTCTAGGTCATGTCTACATAGTTCTCGAACCCGTAGCGTCCGCACGCTTAACGTTACGATGATAGTTTTATTATGAGTTTATAAGTTTTGATGTACCGAAGGTTGTTCGGAGTCCCGGATGTGATCACGGACATGACGAGGAGTCTCGAAATGGTCGAGACATAAAGATTGATATATTGGACGACCATATTCGGACACCAGAATTGTTCCGGGTGATTTTGGAGAAACCCGGAGTGCCGGAGGGGTTACCGGAACCCCCCGGAGAAGTATTGGGCCTTCGTGGGCCTGAGGGGAGAGAGAGGGCAGCAGCCCAGGAGGTGGCGCCCCGCCCCCCCCATGGGGAGTCCGAATTGGATTAGGGAGGGGGGTGTGCCCCTCTTTCCCTCTCCCTCTCCCTCTCTTTCCTTCCCCCTTCCTCCTTCCTAGTGGGACTAGGAAAGGGGAGTCCTACTCCCACTAGGAGGAGGACTCTCCCCCCTCCTTGGCGCGCCCCCTAGGGCCGGCCGGCCTCCCCCCTTTCTCCTTTATATACGGGGGCAGGGGGCACCCCAAGACACACAAGTTGATCTTCATGATCGCTCCTTAGCCGTGTGCGGTGCCCCCCTCCACCATATTCCACCTCGGTCATATCGTTGCGGTGCTTAGGCGAAGCCCTGCGTCGGTAGAACATCATCATCATCACCACGCCATCGTGCTGATGGAACTCATCCCCGACACCTTGCTGGATCAGAGTCCGGGGATCGTCATCGAGCTGAACGTGTGTAGAACTCGGAGGTGCCATACGTTCGGTACTCAGATCAGTCGGATCATGAAGACGTATGACTACATCAACCGCATTGTCATAACGCTTCCGCTTACGGTCTACGAGGGTACATGGACAACACTCTCCCCTCTCGTTGCTATGCATCACCGTGATCTTGCGTGTGCGTAGGAAATTTTTTGAAATTACTACGTTCCCCAACATTTACTACCCAGTTTTATTGCATTAGATCAATCCTCAAACAATTGCATGGTTAGGATCTGAATTAAATTGTGGGTTGGGAAGTAGTTGAGGTAGTACCTATTCACCTTTTTATTATCAAACCTTTCAGAGTTACTTCTACGTCGCTTATATTGCTAAGCTATGCTTGTAGACGTGGATTGGGTTTGAGTGTATTCATGACAGTTGTGAGTATTGTTAATTAATGGTTAACTTAAGGTGGCAACTTTAATACACATGTGGGTGGATTGAGGCACCTGGGGAATCCATGATTGCCTGTATTTTTGGAAATCCCGGGGTACCATGTGATTCTCCTATGGACTGCCACCCAGGCTCAAAGGGATCATGAGATTATTCATGCTAGAAACTTCCGTGTGCCGCCACAAGCTATTATGGGCTCTAGCAGAGTTGATTAAGTCGTGTGAACTCTTACAGTGGTAGACTAGGAGATGTAGGGGATGTAGGTGGTACTGTCTACCCATCGTAAGGTGCTAACGCTTCTGAAAGACTGTGTCTCGCTCATCCGTTTCTCAAACACCATGTAGTGCGAGAAATCCGACAGAGGAGATCGAGTCTTGTGGGGAAAAGTGCGCAAACCTCTGCAGAGTGTACAACCTAATCATGGTTAGCCATGTCCCCGGTTATGGACATCTTGAGTATCTGGTTCTTGCATTATCATGTGGATCTCATCACTCTTAATTATAAATTTTGATTGGGTTATTAATTACTTTTAATTGGGATTGAGATGGGGTTTACCATTCTCAATGTTTAACAACCACCATGATAGTTAAATAAAATATATTCCTTTTGTTGTAGGGAAAAATTGGCTTTTCGCAAAAACCTATTAACCATACAGCCTCCACCAGCCATATATGCATGTAGTGATGGCATTATTCTGTTCATTACTCTTTTGTGTTACATTGCCAGCATATTCCATGTGCTGACCCGTTTTCGGTCTGCAATGTATCATCTTGCAGACTTTTCAGATGACGAGTAAGGAGCCTTAGGTTGTGGTCTTTCACTCTGTGATGTCGTTGGAGTAGATGGACTCACCTTATCTTCCAAGCCTTCCGTTGTTATCGTATTAGATGGCCTTAAGCCATATTTATTGTAATAAGTTCTCTTTTGAGACATTCATTGTAATAAGTGTGTGATTGCTACTCTGTTATAAATCCTTCAAGTACTATGTGTGTCAGCATTACTGATCCAGGGATGACACTGATGCACAGAGATCAGACTGTTTGAGGTATGATTGCTACAAGATGGTATCAGAGCACACGCTGACTGTAGGACACAACCACTTAGCTAAAGCCCTAGATCACTACTCTCTTCTCATTTCTGACTCCTCTCCATTTTCTACTCTTTAGGATGGCGGATGCAAGGATCAAGTTCACGCAACCGGATGAAGACACCCCTTTTGGACGCCACTCGAAGGAAGTTACTAGGTACCTGAACATCGGAATACCAAGCTTCACCGGGACTTACAATGCCACTTTACCAAAAGAGGAGCGATGGATGATCCAAGTTCAAGTTTCAGGAAGGACATTCACGCCAGTCACTGAGCCCCTAGAGTTTTCTTTTGATGCACCAACCTAGAGTCTAGGAAAGAGTATGGCAGCTCACATTACCATGGGACGCATTGGAGAAGTTTACCACAATGATCCCAAGGATACTGTCTACCAGATTTGTGGGCGCCGAGATAAGCAATGGGAGATGATCAGCACCAGGAAGGATAGATCGATTGCAGCTTCCATCCAGGAGTTAAACTAGCACATTCGACGCCAGGAGAACCAGATGTGCGCAGGCGTGACAGGTTTGAAGAAGGCAATGACAAGGATCACGGAACTGGAGGAAGAACTCAAGGCTACACGCGAAGATTATGAGGAGGAAATCGTCGTACTAGTGGAGAAGAATGACGACCTGACAAGGAAGCTAGGAGTTTTCATGGGAGACCCCGCGCCAGGAGGATAAGATGATGATTCCACTTGCCCGGAGAACTACATCATCATCGACGACACTGACTCGGACCCTGACGATAGCGATGATGACTATGTTGATGAAGCTGGAGCAGATACCATCGAGTCTTCGACCGATCAATTTTTCTAGTCGACCACCATATCAGTAGTAGTATTCCACCATGTATATAGTATAGTCCAAGCACTTTTGTAACGATAGTTCTAGACCGATTGTATGCCCTTGTTTGATTTGATTGAGTGATATGTTTGTGTTTGTCTCATGTGCATATGGGTAGTGTTTCCCCCTAGATCTCATTCTACTCTGTTTTCTCATCTTTTCTAAACCCAGCAGATGCCTCCAAGACGCGACAATGGATTTGCTTTCTCACCAGAGCTCACTCAGTTGATCCAGCAGCAGAATGCATTGATGCAGATACTAGTCCAGAATCAGAACCAGGAGAACAACAACAACAACAACCCACCACCACCACCACCAGTTGATCACTTAGCCCTTTTTCTTAGGTTGAACCCGCCGGTATTCTTCAGTAGCACCGAGCCGATTGTTGCGGATGATTGGCTTCGCAAGATTGAAAGGAAGTTGACTACTGCAGGTTGCACAGATGCGGAGAGAGTGCATTTTGCAGCACATCAGCTAGATGGACCCGCAACATCATGGTGGGATAATTTCATAGTCACCTACCCCATTGACATTGTGACATGGGACCAGTTCCAGCAGGCTTTTCGTACTGCCCATGTTTCAGCAGGAGCAATGGCCATGAAGAAGCGTGAGTTTCGCAACTTACGCCAAGGAGGGCGCACTGTTGGCCA
Organism: Triticum dicoccoides; assembly: GCF_002162155.2. Taxonomy (NCBI): domain Eukaryota; kingdom Viridiplantae; phylum Streptophyta; class Magnoliopsida; order Poales; family Poaceae; genus Triticum; species Triticum dicoccoides. Next base: position 163,973,612 of record NC_041381.1, read on the forward strand.
GTATGTGGATGACTTTAGTAAGCTAGCACGTTATGCCCCGGATGACATCGCTACAGATGCAGCTAAGAAGGAGAAGTTTCTAGAAGGACTGAATAATGAGCTGAGCATGCAGTTATGGTGGAAAATTTCAATAACTACCAGGAGTTGGTGGATAAAGCCCTCATGCTTGAAGGGAAGCAGCAGCTGATTGACAGCCGCAAGAGGAAGTATGGACAAGGGAATTATAATTCTGGAGCTCAGCAGAGACCATGTTTCACCCCGAACTCGGGAGCACTTGTTTATAACCATGGAGGCCACACTCATAATGGAGGAAGTTCGCACAACCATAGTGGCTCCAAGAACGGGAATGGTAATGGAGGAAGCAGCGGACAGAACCGTTCCTACCCGGCAACACCCTCCAAGAAAGATCTAAGCCACGTTACTTGCTACAAGTGCCAGATGACCGGACATTACGCCAATGAGTGTCCTGAAGCTAAGAATGGAAACGGCAATGGAAGCTCTGGGAAGAAGCCCAACCCTTTCACCAGGGGACAAGTGAACCACGTTAACGTGAAGGAGGTTGAAGCCCAGCCAGATGCAGTAATAGGTAAGTTTTTGGTTAAGTCATTTACTGTAGTCGTACTTTTTGATACTGGTGCATCGCATTCATACATATCAAGGGGATTCATGGATAAGTTTAAACTGCCAACCCAAGCCCTTAGGTCACCCATGTTGGTAACCTCGCCAGGAGCAGAGTATATGGCTAGCCTATGGTGTGATCGGTTACCATTAAGGATTGGTAACTACATGTTCCCCTCAGACCTAATAGTATTGGAGTCACAAGCATTGGATGTGATATTAGGCATGGATTGGTTATCGAAGTACGGAGGGAACATTGACTGCGCCAGTAAGTCGATCATACTCACCACCCCAGAAGGAAGAAGGATCAAGTATGTATCCCGGCATGTGCCGAATAGGACTCAAGTAAATTCCTTATCAGGAGTTGTACAGGAGGAAGTACCAGTGGTGAAGGATTTCCCAGATGTATTTCCAGAAGAGTGGCCAGGTATGCCACCGAATAGAGACATTGAGTTTTTGATTGAGCTTTTGCCAGGCACAGGGCCAATATCTAAGAGACCGTACAGAATGCCCGCAAAGGATTTGGAGGAAATTAAGAAGCAGATTAAGGAGTTATGGGATAAAGGTTATATTCGCCCATGTTTGTCACCTTTGGGATCCCCAGTACTTCTAGTGGAGAAGAAGGATGGATCGTTAAGGACGGTTGTTGATTATCGAGGATTGAATGAAGTGACGATCAAGAACAAGTACCCACTGTCGATGATCAATGATTTGTTTGACCAGCTGCAAGGAGCTAAGGTGTTTTCCAAGATCGATCTGCGATCAGGGTACCACCAGCTGAAGATTCGAGAGCAGGATATACCTAAGACAGCTTTTACCACGAGGTACGGGCTATATGAGTATACCGTTATGTCATTTGGCCTGACTAACGCACCTGCCTATTTTATGAACATGATGAACAAGGTGTTTATGGAGTTTTTGGATAAGTTCATTGTGGTGTTCATTGATGACATCCTGGTCTACTCGAAGAATGAAGAAGAACATAAAGAGCATTTGCATTTAGTACTTGGAAAACTCAGAGAACATCAGCTCTACGCCAAATTCAGCAAGTGTGAGTTTTGGTTGAAGGAAGTTGGATTCCTTGGACATGTTATATCCGGAGAAGGAATAGCGGTAGACCCCACCAAAGTTGTCACTGTGACAAATTGGGAGTCACCCACATAAGTTGGAGAGATCCGGAGTTTTCTTGGACTCGCATGATACTACCGGAGCTTCGTTGAGAATTTCTCAAAGATTGCGAAGCCTATGACGGAGTTGTTAAAGAAGGACACCAAGTTTAAATGGACTGAAGAATGTGAGGCTAGTTTTCAGGAATTGAAGAAACATTTGGTTACATCACCAGTGTTTATTCTGCCAGATCAACACAAGGATTACGAAGTATATTGCGACGCTTCTCGTCAAGGACTTGGAGCCGTACTTATGCAGGAGGGAAGAGTGGTTTCATATGCCTCATGACAGCTTAAACCCCACGAGTTAAATTATGCAACGCATGATTTGGAGTTAGCAGCCGTGGTGCATGCGTTGAAGACTTGGAGACATTTTCTCATCGGAAACCATTGTGAGGTATACACGGATCACAAGAGTTTGAAGTATATCTTCACGCAGAAGGAGTTGAATCTCGGGCAGAGGAGATGGTTAGAACTCATTAAGGATTATGATATGAGGTTGCATTATCATCTCGGAAAGGCTAACGTAGTAGCCGATGTGTTGAGCCGCAAGAGTCATGTCAATACACTCATGATCGGAGAGTTACCCAAGGAGTTGGCAGATAACATTTGCGAGCTATGTTTGGAGATAGTTCCGAGAGGCTATGTAGCAGCATTGGAGATTCATATTGATGGATAAGATCATAGAAGCTCAGAAGACGGACAAGGAGATTGCCGAAATAAAGGAAAGAATGAGTAAAGGAAAGGCTAAAGGATTTCGTGAGGATGAGCACGATACCTGGTTTGAGGACCGCGTATATGTGCCAAATGGTCAGGAGATCACGAAGTTGATTCTGCAAGAGGCCCATGATTCGACATATTCGATTCACCCAGGAAATACCAAGATGTATCTGGATTTGAAGGATAGTTTCTGGTGGACCGAAATGAAGAAGGATATTGGAGATTAGGGCAGTTTGTGATGTATGTCAGAGAGTGAAGGCAGCACATCAGAAGCCAGCAGGATTGCTACAACCATTGCTGATACCCGAATGGAAGTGGGATAAAGTAGGCATGGACTTTATCACGGGATTACCCAGGACTCGTTCAGGCTATGACTCGATATGGGTTGTAGTCGATCGTTTGACGAAAGTTCTCATTTCATCCCAGTGAAGACCACTTACACCAGTGCTAAGTTGGCAAAGATATACATGACCAGGATCCTATGTCGGCATGGAGTTCCGAGGACCATTATATAAGATAGAGGAACCCAGTTTACCTCAAAGTTTTGGAATCAGTTGCATGAGACTTTGGGAACCAGGCTAGAGTTCAGTACAGCTTTTCACCCGCAGACAGATGGACAGACTGAGAGAGTCAATCAGATTCTGGAGGACATGTTGAGAGCTTGTGCACTAGACTCTGGATCTAGTTGGGACGATAATTTGTCGTATGCAGAGTTCTCTTATAACAACAGCTATCAAGCCAGTTTGAAGATGGCCCCTTTCGAAGCACTGTACGGAAGGAGGTGCAGAACACCGTTGTTGTGGGACGAAGTTAGAGACCGGCAGTTGTTTGGACCAGATTTGATTAAAGAGTCTGAAGAGAAGGTTAAGCTGATTCGTGATAGACGGAAGGTAGCCCAGTCCAGGCAAAAGAATTATGCGGATTCAAAACGCAAGGAGACAGTTTACGAAGTTGGAGACAGAGTCTATCTTCATGTATCCCCACTTCGAGGAGTGGAGCGCTTTAGAGTTAAGGGAAAACTAGCACCACGTTTTGTGGGACCATACAAAGTTTTGGAACGTATGGGAGAAGTTGCTTAGAAGTTGGAATTGCCTGAAGGATTGTCAGAAGATCACGATGTGTTCCACGTTTCTCAGTTGAAGAAGTGCCACGCAGAGATGGATGATATTCCTCTGAGAGATACAGTACCGTTGGAAGCGATACAGTTGGATAGCTATTTGACCTATGAGGAGAAGCTAGTCAGGATTCTTGAGTTTGCCAGCCAAGTTACACACAGCAAGGTTATCAAATTTTGCAAAGTTCAGTGGAGCCACTATACCGAGGATGAAGCCACCTGGGAGCGAGAGGAAGACCTACAGAAAGTTCACCCACACCTATTTTCTAGCCAACCCGAATCTCGAGGGCGAGATTCATCTTAAGGGGGGTAGGTGAAAGTGCTAGTTATCTACTAGAGGGGGGTGAATGGGCGATTTTTACGGAAGTCTTCAAAACATGAAAGTTTCGAAGACAAACATGAAAACTGGACCTATAAACATGCAGCGGAAGATGAACTACACTAGACAAGCCATAGTCAAACAAGTATGAAGCTAAAGCATGATGACTGATAGCAGCTATGTAGTAGGATCAGGATGGAAGATAGTATGAAGCCAATTAGAACAAGTAGTCACACAGTGAAGACAAATAGGTAGAGTAATCAGGCAATGACTTCACAAAGACAAACTGTAAGTAAGGAGAGTAAGAGATAGAACCAGTGTGTTGTGAAGACAAGGATTTGTTCGACTAGTTCTAGTTGCTGTGACAACTGTACGTCTGGTTAGGGAGGCTGAGATTGAACTCAGAAGACTATGTCTTCACCTTATTCCCCTTGAGCTAAGGACACACAGTCCCCGCCTAATCACTCTGGTAAGTCTTCAAGGTAGACTTCCAAACCTTCACAGACTTCATTCACCGGCAATCCACAATTACTCTTGGATGCTCAGAACGCGACGCCTGACCGGCTGGAGGATTCACAGTCCTCAAGTGTAACAAGTCTTCAGATCACACGGACAGAAAGACTTCAGTGATGCCTAACACTCTTTGGCTCTGGGTGTTTGGGCTTTGTCCTCACAAGGATTTCTCTCTCTCATAAGCTTCAGAGGTGGGTTGATCTCAAACGACAAAAGCCGTGCACTAACTCTGAGCAGCCACCAATTTATGGTGTAGGGGTGGGCTATTTATAGCCACTAGGCAACCCGACCTGGTTTGTCCGAAATGACCCTGGGTCACTGAGGAACTGACACGTGTCACAACGGTCAGATTTCAAACACACGCGACAACTTGACTTGGGCTACAAGTAAAGCTGACTTATCCGACTCTGGATAAGATTTTCTCTCATTGTCTTCGCTCGAAGACATAGGATTTGTTTTGAGCATCACTTCAGTCACTCTGACTTTGTTCACTTGGACCCCACTTAACAGTGCAGTGGTTCCTATGACTCAACAAAGAAGAAAAGAAACAACGAAACTTGTTGGGGATATTACCACTGGGCGTGAACCGGCCTACCTGGGCCGGGTTAGCTTCATTAGTAGTTTAAAGGTGATTAAGTAGATGAAGGCCCAAGGCCTGTAGTCGGTTTAGAACCTGTAGCCGTAAACCGGCTTGATATGTAAACTTGCATTGTAAGTTAGGAATATAGAGAGACCAACCGGGATACGAGTATGAACCGGTGTGGGACTCTATGGACCGACGGGCGTCACCCGTGTATATAAGGGGACGACCCGGCGACGGTTCAAGGGGAGACAACAACAACTCGAGACTAGGCGAAGCTTGTTTGCTCCCTAGCCATCGAAACCACATCAATTCCATCACAACTAGACATAGGCTTTTACCTTCATCGAAGGGGCCGAACTAGTATAAACCCTTGTGTCTTTGTGTCCGCTTTAACCCCTTCAAGTTAACCCGTAGCGATGGCTCCACGACTAAGTCCTTTCACAAGGACATCTGCCGTGACAAATCCACGACAGTTGGCGCCCACCGTGGGGCTATCGCACGACGGTTTGATGATCTTGGAGGGCAAGCTCAAAGGACTCGAAGGCTATGCTGTGGGCCGGATGACCAAGAGTCGTCGCGGCAAGCTCTACATCGACGATGCAGGATGGGGTCCCGAAGCCGGCTCGATCGAGTACGGGTACCGGGTCCCCTTTGGTGGCATACACGTTTTTATCGGCAAGATTGGTGAGCCTGGGCCTGAGCCGGTCATCCGCACCGACCTTGTCGAGACGGCTCAGCGTGCGAGATCTACCCAAGTTAAACCGGCCGTGAGGCGTGCCTTCGTGGGAGTCATCCACGGAGGAGAGCATGAGGACGAGTCAGAATACGGTAGCGAGACCGTCGTCTGTTCCGGCGACGAGTCCTCAACCGGAGAGACTGAATCATTGTACCAGTTGCAAGACAACCAGATTAGGGGTTGTTCCGATGGCGACAGTGTTCCGGACCCCCAAGATCAGATCAACCGGGTTGGAATATTCATGGCCGGCACGTAGGCGGCGAATCACTCTTCGACCGCAGCAGCAATGCTCTCCGGATCAGCAGCGGCAGCGGCAGCAAGGGCAGGAGGCCTTGTGCCCCCACCAGTTCAAGTTCTGTCTGACCTGTTTGACGCACTAGCGGTACTTACGGCAGAGGCCAATCCGGCGGATCAGGAGGCCCATGATGCGGAGATTGCAAAGGTGAGAGAGCAGATCGTACAGGCCAAAGCCGACCTAGCAGCAGAGAAGGACAGGATGGCTGCAGAGCGGGCCGCTTTGGACGCCCAGGCCTATAAGCTCATGCTCGACCAGAACGCATCACAGGAGGTCTTGAAGCGGAAGCACAGATCACGCCTGCCGTTAGGGTTTGACCCTCGAAATCTCTTTCACACTCCGGGAGCTGGAACCAGTAATCCGCCGAGGCACCTGGAGGTAAACCGGGTCGAGGCACCAGGGCCAGGAGCGACGGTCCAACCCCGCCTGATGGAACCTCCTTGGCAGAACATTGTGATTCCTCCACCGGTCCAGACACCTCCGGGTCATTATTCTAATCCTATGGACAATCTTGTCGCAGCTGCTGCGCAATTAGAAGCTATCCCGGTCGAAGGAGACTCTCCACAAGCAATAGAGACGCGCCGGGTTAAGGAACTTCTCCGGACCGCTTTGATTCAACAGGAGGCATATTCATACAGCCGCGATCGGATTCATTCCACACCTCGTCAAAGCCGGAGCTATAGTAGGTGCCTGGATGAACCGGCCATATCAAGCAATGCGCGGGGCCGTGAAGCGACCCGTGGCAATAACCTGGCCGGTGGTGTTCACGATGCTCAGGATGTAGTGGACCGGGCCCGGGCACGAAGGGAGGCCGAGTTAGCAGCACAGAACGATGCGGATCAGCTTACACCGGTTCGTCCTACCACCTCTGCCGGGCCAGGGGTCGCATCTAGCTTGGGAGTGCCCTGCTTAGTCCCTGCTTTACGCAATGTACGCCTGCCCAAGGACTTCAAGGGCCCGCGCAAGCTGCCAAATTACACCGCTGATTTATCTCCAGAAGCGTGGGTAGAGAGTTATGAGATGGCAATGGAGATGCTGGATGTGGATGAGACCGCGTGTGCAAAGTACTTCACCATGATGCTTGAAGGCACAACCCGTACTTGGTTGAAGAGCCTGCCGCCTAATTCTATCAGTTCATGGGCCCAGTTGCGGACCTGGTTTATCCAGAATTTCAAAGATACGTGTAAGCAGCCTAAGTCCATAGTAGACTTGGCGGCTTGTGTTCAGGAGGACGGAGAGTCAACAACCCACTGGGTACGCCGCGTTTCTGAAGTCTTGCACTCGTCTGACAGGATCAATGCTGACTCTGCGATCTTAACCCTGGAGGGCAACTGCCGGTTTAAGCCTCTAAAGTTGAAGTTGGGGCGTATGAAGCGGTTCTGTAATGACATGGGAACTCTCATGGCCGCTTTAGTGAAGTATGCTGATTCTGATAGTACCAAGGATCCCGAGACTGACGATGACGAAGCAGGGAAGGGAAAAAAGAATAGCAACTCTAAGGGGCATCAATACAAACCGGCGGGCCATGGAAACGGAGGCAAGCGTAAAGCGGATGGCAGCATGGACTTTGTGGCTAACACTAATGCGCAGGACAAGGGTCAGCGCGTAGAGGTAAAGCGGCGAATCGTAATGGGGCTCCAAATCCTAACCCGGATCGCTTAAACTATTTGCTGAATCAGCCTTGCCCAAAACACGGGATGAAGGAGGCGCCGGCTAACCACCTTTGGAAGGATTGTTACATTATGCAGGAATTTAAAAACTCTAATGCCTTCTGGTATGACCGTGGGTCAGGTGGTGGCTCAGGATCCGGTTTCCATGGGTCGGGTCACGATGGAGCTTCCGGTTCAGGTTTCAATCAGGGCGGTAATAATAACCAGGATAATCAGAGCGGTCAAGGGGGTTACAACCAACAGCAGCAGCAGCAGCAGCGGTCGGGTTATCAGAGCCAGCCAAAACAGTTAAACAATGGGCAGTATCACGTTTTCACAACTAGCTTGGATAAGCGCGACCGGAAACTTCACAAGCGAGCAGTGAACTCTATTGAACCGGCCGTACCGCGTTATGTACGCTGGTCGGAGCAGCCTAT
>NC_041381.1:163981994-164007177 GCF_002162155.2 Triticum dicoccoides
TTGACAATCCGAGCCAGTTGGCATTAGTGGTAGACCCTCAGGTGGGAGGTTATAAATTCACCAAGGTACTCATGGATGGAGGGAGCAGTATTAACATCCTGTACTATGAGACATTCCTCCGCATGGGGCTAACAGACAAGGATCTCAGACCGTCTAATACGGTGTTCCATGGTGTGGTGCCTGGAAAATCAGCGTATCCTGTTGGTAAGATAGCCTTGGAGGTGGCTTTTGGGGACGAGCATGATTCCCGATCTGAAACACTAACCTTTGAGGTAGTGAAAATTCGGAGCCCGTATCACGCCTTGTTTGGGCGGCCGGCTTATGCCAAATTCATGGCACGGCCTTGTTATATCTATTTGCAGCTCAAGATGCCGGGTTACAAAGGGACAATAACGGTTCATGGGAGCCGCAAGATTGCTTTGGAATGTGAGGAAGGTGATGCGGCCTATGCAGAGTCAGTTTGTGCCACGGAGGAGTTGAAATATTATAGGGACAATGTTGATCCAGCGGACATGACCCCTTTGAAGAGGCCGACTACGGAGCATGATTCAGATCTGAAGTTCAAATCGGCGGCTGAGACCAAGCTTGTTGACTTCGTGCCCGGCGATTCGTCCAAGCAGTTCACTGTCAGTGCCAACTTGGACCCTAAATAGGAAAGCGCGCTCATCGAGTTCATCCGTGAGAATCAGGACATTTTTGCATGGAAGCCTTCTGACATGCCAGGTGTACCGAGGGAACTCGCTGAGCACACTCTTAATGTTAATCCCAAGTATAAACCGGTAAAACAGTTTCTCCGCCGGTTTAACGAAGAAAGGCGCAAAGCTATTGGAGAAGAAGTGGCCAGGCTCTTAGCAGCTGGTTTTATCATTGAAGTGTTCCATCCAGAATGGGTCGCTAATCCGGTGCTCGTACTTAAGAAAAATGGCACTTGGCGTATGTGTGTGGATTACACGGATCTTAACAAGGCTTGTCCAGCGGATCCTTTTGCCCTCCCTCGCATTGACCAGATTATTGACGCCACGACGGGTTGTGAGCGTTTGAGTTTTTTGGATGCATATTTTGGGTATCATCAGATCATAATGGCGGTTAAGGAACAGGAGAAGACGGCGTTTATTACTCCCTTTGGAGCCTTCTGCTATGTATCTATGCCTTTTGGGCTCAAGAGCGCCCAAACCACTTATCAACGGTGTGTACAGAATTGCCTGCATAAATAGATCGGCCGCAATGTGCACACCTATGTGGATGATATTGTAGTCAAGTCAAGGCAGAAGGAGACGCTGGTTGATGATTTGAAGGAAACCTTTGACAACTTGCGGGTTTATAAGATGATGCTTAACCCTGCCAAATGTGTCTTTGGTGTTCCGGCAGGGAAGTTACTGGGCTTTCTTGTATCCAACAGAGGAATTGAGGCTAATCTGGAGAAGATTACGGCTATCACCTCCCTGGCTAAACCGAAGTGTATCAACGATGTTCAGCGTTTGGCGGGTCGGATCGCCGCACTGAGCCGGTTTATCAGCCGCCTCGGAGAGAAGACCATCCCTTTATACCAGATGTTGAGAAAGACAGTTCAATTCATCTGGAGTCCAGCTGCTGATGAAGCGTTGGAGGACTTGAAGCGGCAATTAGACAATCCACCCGTTCTTGCAGCTCCGGTCGACAAGGAGCCGTTATTGTTATACGTAGCGGCCAATGCTCGTGCAATTAGCGTGGCTATTGTGGTAGAACGCAAGGAGGCAGGCAAGGAGTATCCGGTTCAGCGGCCGATTTACTATATCAGCGAGGTGCTTATTGAATCCAAGCAAAGGTATCCGCATTGGCAGAAGCTGGTATATGGAGTTTTCATGGCAAGCCGGAAGTTGAAGCAGTATTTCCAAGGGCACCCCATCACAGTGGTCAGTTCAGCTCCCTTGGGTGATATCATACAGAATCGGGAGGCGACTGGCCGGATTGCCAAGTGGGCCATAGAACTTGGTCCGCACGGATTGAAGTACATGCCTTAGACGGCGGTGAAGTCTCAAGCACTTGTTGATTTCATCAATGATTGGACGGAGTTGCAAGCACCAGAGGAAAAGCCAGATCACACATATTGGACTATCCATTTTGATGGATCCAGGCAATTGGAAGGCTCGGGGGCTGGAGTCGTATTAACTTCCCCACGGGGTGATAAGTTTTGTTATGTTCTCCGCTTAATGTTCCCTTGTACTAATAATGCAGCTGAGTATGAAGCTTTGCTCCATGGTCTCCGGATGGCTAAAGAGATGAATCTAAGTCGGGTTAAGTGCTTCAGTGACTCAGACCTCGTGGCTCAACAGGTATCTGGCACTTGGGATTCTAAGGACCCGCTTATGGCTGCATATCGTCGTGAGGTGGATATTGTTGCGGGTCACTTCAAGGGTTATCAGGTGGAGCACGTGGATCGTTGAAAAAATGAAGCGGCAGACGCTTTAAGCCGGTTGGGCTCTCAGCGTAAACCGGTCCCGCCTAATGTCTTTCTCGATGTGTTGCACAACCCGTCAGTCAAGCTCCCGGGTGAAGCGGATTTGGCTATTCCTGATCCGAAGGCTCAATTGGTGGCAGCCCTGCATATTATACCGGATTGGACAGTTCCTTATCTTGCGTAGATGAACCGGGGAGAGTTGCCAGAGGATGAGACTCTAGCCAGGCAGATAGTCCGGCGATCCAAATCTATGACAATTATCAATGGCGAATTGCATCATTGCAGTGTATCAGGGGCGTTTCAACGCTGCGTCTCTCCTGAGGAAGGTTGTGAAATTTTACGCGAAATCCATGAAGGGGATTGTGGTCACCACGCCGGTTCAAAGTCTCTGGTGGCTAAGGCGTTTCGTCACGGGTTTTACTGGTTGACAGCTCATGCTGATGCGGAGGACTTGGTTAAACGGTGTGATGGCTGTCAGAAATTTTCAAGGCGTGCTCATGTGCCGGCTCAAGAATTGAGGATGATTCCAATTACTTGGCCGTTTGCAACATGGGGGCTGGATATGGTCGGACCTTTTAAAAGATCCAAGGATAAGAAAACCCACCTTTTGGTGGCAGTTGACAAGTTTACCAAGTGGGTTGAGGCGGAGCCTGTCAGCAAGTGTGATGCAGCTACAGGGATGCAGTTCATTAAAAAGGTGATTTTCCGGTTTGGCTTTCCACACAGTATCATTACTGACAATGGTACCAATTTATCCAAGGGTGCTATGAAGGAATTCTGTGAACGTGAGCACATCAGACTTGACGTATCATCAGTGGCTCACCCCCAGTCCAATGGGCAGGCAGAACGTGCTAATCAAGAGATCTTGCGAGGCATCAAACCCCGGCTTATGGTTCCATTACAAAGAACACCGGGATGTTGGGTGGAAGAGCTACCATCTGTGCTATGGAGTATCAACACTACGCCCAACCGATCTACAGGATACACACCATTTTTTATGGTTTATGGAGCAGAGGCAGTTCTCCCTAGTGATATCCGGCACGATTCACCTCGTGTGGCGGCTTATGTTGAAGCGGACAATGAGACAGCACGGCAAGATGCTATGGACCTATTAGATGAGGAGCGTGACATAGCGGCTGCCCGCTCGGCGATTTATCAACAAGATCTTCGTCGCTATCACAGTCGCCGGGTCAGAACCAGAACTTTTCAAGAAGGAGATTTGGTGCTTCGGCTCATCCAAGATCAGACGGATATGCACAAGTTATCCCCACCTTGGGAGGGACCTTTCGTGGTCAGCAAGAATCTGCACAACGGGTCGTACTATCTGATTGATATTCGAGAGCATAAAGACTCACGCACATCAGAGGAGGAGACCAACAGGCCGTGGAATATAGCTCATCTTCGGCCTTACTACACTTGAGCCATCGGCTCTATCTATGTACATATTATGGCAGTGTATATATTATCATTGATATAATAAAACCGGAGCCTCAGCTAAAGCGGGGTCTCTGTCCTTTCATATCATGTGTGGTTACATGGAGTGGTTCTGTTTTAAAGCGGCCTCCAGTTTACCCCTTGAAATTTGCTTTTCAAAAAAGCTTTGTGATATCACTTGGGGCCTTGGTCGTGTCCGAACCAATGCAACACCTTTTGATAGGCGAAAGCCACCAGATCACTTGGGGACATGGTCAAGGCTGAACCAGTCACGCCTCTTGATCGGCCTAAGGCCACAGAATCACTTGGGGGCTTGGTCGAACCCGAACCATTGCCACGCCTTTTGATCGGCATAAATGCCACGGTTTCATTTGGGGACCTGGCTGACTTGAACCATTGTCACTACTATTGGGGGCTTGGTCCTGTCCATCCGTGGTAACACCATCTGATCAGCTCAGTAAAGCATGTTTTTGCAAATGGTTTTTATCATTGCCTTTGCTTCCATATTTCTTTTATGACTATTCTTCAATTTTTGTTGTGTTTCCTTTAAACCAACAACACTTTTTTACCGGTTCAGCTGACGGAAATCGGTTCATTTGTACTCCGGAGAAATATGCCCGGTTTAACTTTCCTGTTAACATCATGAAGTAGCAGGGGGGCTCATAATGACCCAGCACGGTTTACATGGGAGTTGTTTTCTCCCCTTTGATGGTAACGATTTATAAATACTCCGTTTCAAGCCTGGCTAAGCCAACTTCATGCCCAGTGATGGCAGGTATTTTGTATCACATATTTGATTATACGTCTTAAATACATTCATGATATATATATACAAAGGTCATAAACCGGTTGGCGGTATAACCGCCACCGAAGTTCAAGATTTTCTGATTGCAGGAAATATAAATTGAGGATTTCAAGCAAAAGCATCAGTACTTATGCACGAAGGCATATTCAAGGCAAAAGTATTGACTATCCTATTACAAGGCAACGCGGTGCCCAAATAAGATCGTTGTTGTTCCAGCGGATCATAATAAAGCAGCTATTTAAATTGGCTTCTGGTTCAAGCCTGTTCATCGCCCCGGTCTGATGATTGTGGGTCGGCCCGCGCCGTTTCAGCTACCTCATCTCTATCCATTGGCTAGAAATCAACAGTGGTCCAGTCGATTCCCATTAAAGTTTGAAAGACAGCCTCTTCGTGGATCAGAGACGGTTCAATATCAGGAGCGTAAGTATGCTTACAGATTGGAGGAATCAGATTCTCCGCTTCAGGATTTGGTGCAGGCACTTGTTTGTTCTGATCATTGTACTGAGCTTGATAATGCGACAAGTCTGCCTCTTCAGCCAATTGACAAGCCAGAGGGCGTACTGCACGATTTATCGCCCTCAAATCATCTTCATTGAACTCTGAGCCGTCTTCCTTCAAGCTGGGATAGCCTTGAGCTGCCTCAACAGGATTGAAATCCGGCACCCATGCTTTTGCCCGGATCAAGGCATTAATGGCTCCGGTTCGAGCAGCAGATTTTTCAGTTCTTCAATCCGAGCAGGAAGCATTGACAACCTATTAAGAGTGTCTTGGATTAAAGTGGGTGCCGGATTGTTACGAGATGCAGTGGTGATGATCCGTTGCACTCCGGTATACAGCTGTTCAATTAAAGTGTAGGCAGCCTTCAACTTCTTCCGAACATCTGACCCTAAGTGACCAATGCGTGTACCTGCAACAATACAGGAAAGATCACAAACTGGATCTATTATAAGCAGGCCAGAGTTGTCCAGGAAACCAAAAGGAGCTTACCAAAGATAGCAGCGGTCATGGAATGTACTTGCCGCTTTACGGCGGTCGGCTCATCTACCACCGGTTTAAGGGCAGCTTCAGCATTTTCAGCTCTTTTTATTAAAGCGGCCTTCTCAGTGGCCCAATCATTTCGCTCCTTCTTGAAGCCCTCCTTCAGTTGTTCTGTGATGCTCAAAGCGCTGGTTATTTCTTCCCTTGCCTTGTCGGTTTCAGCTTGTTGGGTTTTCAAAGTTTCCTCCAGATCAGTAATCCGGTCCTCTTTGATCCTCACTTCAGCCTGCATAAAGACAGTGCTTGGCTTTCAACAAACGGTACAAGAATTTGAAGTACCAACCACATAACAAGTTATACGCTTGATACTTGGGGGCTAATGCACCTTCAATTTTCATCTATTACTAAATCGCAAAGTCCCAAGCTCAATACAGGTATTCAACTTGGCACTTGGGGGCTAATGGCTATTTGCTCAGTTATGTTCTGATGTTAGAATCTTTATTGGAGTCCCGGTTTAACTATACTAAGTTGAACCGGCCCTTGGGGGCTACATTGATGGATTTCAAAGTATTGAGGACTATATTCAAGTCCCGGCTTGAAGAAGGTTACAAACCGGCCCTTGGGGGCTAGGAGGATTAATACAGTGGCAGTAATTAAAGAAAGAAGAAGCACAAGGAAGTTACCTCAAATTTATCTCTCATCATCTTTACCAGGCCAGCTTCACAGTCACGACTAGTATATAGCCGGTTCAAGTAACCGGAATGAAGATCTTGGGCACTCAGAGCAGCATATGTTTCCAGATCAACATACCATTTGCCTTTGTTCATGGCAGAAAAATCTTCTTTCACAGTATGCTTGGCCAAAGCGACAGGATTCCCTGGTTCAAAGCGACCTACGCCGGTAATTACAACATCATCATCCTTGGACTCGCCGGTTTGTGTTGGCGCGGTCGATTTATCGGCAGGCTTTGAAGGACTGTGGGATCCATCAATCCGGACGGAGCTGGCAGGCTGGTCAACAGGGGCTGAGGTATTGATAGGCCTTTTCTCAGGAATAGCATCATCTTGCAAGGGAGGATCATTGGGAATATCCTCATAAACGAACGTTTCAAGATCTGGTGTTTTATCCTGTTCAGGGGCGACATCTTCCTCGGCCGCTTTATCCAGGCGGGCTTTCTTGCTCGGTTTAGGTTTAGTCCTGAAAGAGAAACAAAGAGTCAAGGAACAACATAAGTTATAACGTGGTATACCAGAAGCATACGTTCAGTCTAGCTTACCCAAGAACCATTTTCAGTGGTGGCAGCTGAGTGGCCGACGATTCACCAGAGGAAGAATGGGAAGTAACCTGATAATCGGAGTCGGACGGATTAAGAGGTTGACGGATGAAACCCGCTTTAGGATATAAATTAATAAAAAGGTCAGAGACCTCGGAGCGGCGTTTTCGAACCGGACTGTTTGGTAAACCGGCGGAGGTAACTACCTGGCCGCTGTGCCGGGTTGTGCGGCGAGCTTCATGTTGCTGAGTCTTCATAAGAAATTTGGGATCCAAGTAAGCAAGAGGATGAGAAAATTTAACTTTCCGGTTTGCCTGGCGAAATTTTCGCAAAGGCAAAGGATCTGAATCGGAAGAGAGAATAGTTACCTCAGCGACATCAGCATTACTGGCTTCAGCGTCGTCCTGACAAGTATCATCATCAATAAGGCGTGTAAAAAGTAAGCCTAGTTAATCGAGTTCTACCTCAAGGTCCAAGTTACCCACATCATCATCAACAGCCGGATCAGATGAAGCAGTGGTTTTCCTCTTTTTAGCAGGCTTCTTGATGACCTTGGTCTTTAGCCGGGTTGACCGTTCTGCTTTCTCCGGTTTGTCTTGTGGAAGCTTCTTGCTCCAAAATGGATTATCACCCTGGTTAAGCAGCAATTGATGTCAGACAGAGATAGCAATAACAGGTTCAGTAAAAAGTACAATCAAAATCTTACAGCTGGCGGTTTGTTGGTAGCACAGAAAGGGAGCAGGCCGCTTTGAGCGCAGAGGTGCTCCGGTTCGTTCAGCATTTTCTTCACAGCCTCTGTGACTTCATCATCGGAGAGCTAGATGTTGGTGTGTCGGAGTGGGTCATCAACGCTACCAGTATACTTGCACATTAAACCGGAGCGCCGCCTGAGAGGCAGTATGCTCCATGATATCCAACAGCGTGCGAGATCTACTCCTGTTAAACCATTGGCCATGAAGGCTCGGAGCTTGGATAATTGCGGAGCATATTTACTCCTCTCCTTGGCACTTAACCTTTGTGGGAAGGGGTGTGTATTGCTGAGCCGCTCCGGACGAAAGCCAGGCAAAGGATTTTCATCATCAGGGGAAGTATCTTTGCAGTAAAACCATGTTGCATTCCACTCCTTGGGGTGACTGTGTAGTCTGGCATGGGGATAAGTGATTTCTTTCCTTTTCTGAATTGCCATACCGCCCAATTCGGTATTGGGACCATCAGTGAATTCTGTGCGGTGGTTTAAGTGGAAGCAGTCTCTGAACAATTCAACTATGGGTTTCTCTTGAAGGTATACCTCACAGAGCACTTGGAAGTGATATAAGTTGGTAACAGAATTGGGGCCAGTATCTTGCGGGCGGAGTTGAAAATTGGCTAACACATCCCGGTAAAATTTAGAGCCGGGCGGTTTGAAGCCCCGGGCTAAGTGATCCGCAAAGATCACAACCTCTCCCTCTTGAGGTGTGGGAGGACATTCATCACCAGGAACCCTCCAGTGGATAGTCTCTTTGCTATCTAAGGCGCCAATCGAGACTAAATTATCCAACTGAGTTTCTGTGACACGAGAAGGAACCCAGTTGCACTCATATACTTGTTTGGCCATGGTGAGATCTACAAGAAATAGGTGATTCCGGTTCAAGAACATGTTGGATAAAAGAAGGCGCTGGTATGAACAATGCTAAACCGGAGGCAGTATATTTAAACCGGATTTTATGAAGTGGCATCATATGGCTAAAGAGTTCTGGCGGTTCAACAAGGGGACTAATGGTATATACCGGTTTATTAACTTTTTCTATATTAAGTTAAACCACCTGATTTAAACATTGGAAGCAATTGAGGTTGCGGATGGCTAAGTCTGCAGAAACAGGTTTCACAAGGTCTTATTGCAGCAATGGATCTGAAGCAAGTTCAGAAAAACAGAAAATATTCAAAAGGTTAAAGCAGAACAGAAGTAAATCAATGGGTAGGAATGTGGATGAGATCTATAGACTTGAGCGTAAAACTACAGGCGGATGCTAAAAAGCTACTGCTGGTCAGAGCAGGGTTTCACAGATATGTCCAGGAGTCTAGGTACGAGTATGAACAAGTGATGAACACGGCAAGAACACGAAACCCTAGAATAGATCTATGTTAAGAAGAACAGAAGGCTTACCAGAGTCGAGGAAGACGTGGAAGGCTACCGCGGTGCTCTGGTGCGTTCAGGTTGATGCAGCGGCCCAAGACGGTGCAGAGGTCAACGGCGGCGGCGGAGCTCTGAGGCTTGCCACGCGAGGAAGACGAAGAGAAAGAGACGAAGGGGAGAAAAGGAAATGACCCTTCGGTCCTATTTATAAGGCAGGGGACGTGTGTCAGGCGCGCGAATCCAGGAGCCACAAGATTCGGAAATGGAGCTGCTGCCTTGGGTATCGCAGATCTATTAATAAAAGAAGGCGTCATAAATGTTAACTTCATGATGACGTCATGCCGGTTTACAGCAACCAGAGATGATGACGACATGGCGGTTTACCAATTACCAGAAGATGTTGAAGACAAAGATTTTTGTGAAGGATTGACATGAACCAGTTCAAATCAATCTGGGGCCTAATGTTGGGGATATTACCACTGGGCGTGAACCGGCCTACCTGGGCCGGGTTAGCTTCATTAGTAGTTTAAAGGTGATTAAGCAGATGAAGGCCCAAGGCCTGTAGTCGGTTTAGAACCTGTAGCCATAAACCGGCTTGATATGTGAACTTGCATTGTAAGTTAGGAATAGAGAGAGACCAACCGGGATACGAGTATGAACCGGTGTGGGACTCTGTGGACCGACGGGCGTCACCCGTGTATATAAGGGGACGACCCGGCGGCGGTTCAAGGGGAGACAACAACAACTCGAGACTAGGAGAAGCTTGTTTGCTTCCTAGCCATCGAAACCACATCAATTCCATCACAACTAGACGTAGGCTTTTACCTTCATCGAAGGGGCCGAACTAGTATAAACCCTTGTGTCTTTGTGTCCTCTTTAACCCCTTCAAGTTAACCCGTAGCGATGGCTCCATGACTAAGTCCTTTCACAAGAACATCTGCCGTGACAAATCCACGACAAAACTGCTAAGTCTTCGCGCTCCATAGTCTTCACTCAATGTCTTCTTCTGTCATAGTCTTCAATGTGAATATCTCACGTACCACCATTATCTTCAATGTCTTCATACATTTTTAGGGGTCATCTCCGGTAGGTAAACCGAATCAAGGAGGGACTACTACCTGTGTTATCCTGCAATTCTCACAAACACATTAGTCCCTCAACCAGGTTTGTCTTCAATACTCCAAAACCAAACTAGGGGTGGCACTAGATGCACTTACAATCTCCCCCCTTTTTGGTGATTGATGACAAACTGGTTGAAGTTTTCAACAGGGATATGAATATGTGAAATTGTAAAGGATGAGGTATTGTCTTCATAAGTAGCAAAAGGCTCCCCCTGAAGATGTGCATATAAGTAATTTGCTTTTTGAATGCAAATGCACATGGCAGGTTCTACTTGTGGAGATCCTCTTCAACTTATGAAGACAATTCATCATGCATGATTCGATGTAACGAAGATAATGACATGCATAATGAAAAATGGACGTCTGCAAGATGATTTGAGTGCGGAAGTTATCATCGCACATGCGGAATTTATCATCGCATCACAAAATAGCAAATAAGTAGCAGACGACCATTGAGTTTAAGTGTTACAACTCAAAGAACCAAATGTATCAAGAGCAAGAGTTGTAAACACTAGGCAAAATATAAAGCAACCTCCCATATGAACCCGCTTGAAGACTATCAACTCATAGCTTCTCCCCCTTTTGTCAGTAAGGACCAAAAAGGGTTGAAGACATTGAGCCTCTACTCGTTCCCAGAAGGAGTAGGAGAAGATGCAGGGTTGGTGTCGAGTTTTGGCGGTGCAGACGAACTTGTAGCAGTGTCGATACGTGTTGGAGGTGGCGAAGTAGCATCATCTTGATCATCGATCACACGAGCATTCACGGTTGCAGCAGAAGAGGAGTACTCTAAGTCTTCAAGAGATGGAGTGCGCCGCAGAACAGCATTTCTGGGTGGAGTGGAATCAAACTTGAATCTTTCTGAGAAGCCATCGTCCTGAGGATCTTCCTCAGCACACATAAGCGTCAGCCCTTTCCATGTGCGTCGACATGTTTCATGGGCGACAAAGGCATTCTTGGTTGCAAGGTTGCGAATGCGATTGACGTCAGTCATGATGCTCTGCATCTGGCGCTTGAGCCAATCATGATGCATATCCTGTTTCTCATGCAGGCCAATGAGAAGCTCTCGGTCATTGAGAACACGAGATCGCCTTCGAGGCTGTTGAGCAATCGTGCTGTCAGTGGCTCCGGTTTGGGCACGGTGAGGTGCACGTGTAGTACCTGCCAATGTATAGACTCGAGTGGCAGCCAGCACACCTTCAATGGGCTGAATGAAGCTCTGACGATCAGCATTATGAAGATAAAGTGGCTCCTTGTCAGGCTCTGGATAGATGGCTTCAACAGACATATCAACATCTGGCAAGAAGACAATGTGGTTGCATGCAGATGGCTAATAGTTGAAAGCAGTGTGAAGCTTGATCAGACGCATGATCCATGGAGCATAGAACTTCAAGCCAAAAGTGTCAGATCCTGATGCAGCAAGTTGGCGGATGAAGAAATCTTGTGCATTGAAACATTTGCCATGAAGAATATGGAAGACCAATTGAGGGAGTCCTGGATTAGGGGGTATCCGGACAGCCGGAATGTGTACAACATCCGGACTATTGAAGCGTGAAGATACAAGACTCAAGACTTCGGCCCGTGTCCAGATGGTACTTTCCTTGGCATGGAGGGCAAGCTTGGCGATGTGGATATTATATTTCCTTCCTTTTAACCGACTCCATGTAAACCCTAGCCCTCTCCGGTGCCTATATAAACCGGAGAGGTTGGTCCTTAGAAGGCCGATCACAATTACAGTCATACCATCATAGGCTAGCTCTTAGGGTTTAGCCTCTACGATCTCGTGGTAGATCTACTCTTGTACTACCCATATCATCAATATTAATCAAGCAGGAAGTAGGGTTTTACCTCCATCGAGAGGGCCCAAACCTGGGTAAACATCTGTGTCCCTTGCTTCCTGTTACCATCAGCCTTGACGCACAGATCGGGACCCCCTACCCGAGATCCACCGGTTTTGACACCGACATTGGTGCTTTCATTGAGAGTTCCTCTGTGTCGTCGCCGTCAGGCTCGATGGCTCCTCCAATCAGCTTCAACGACGCTGTCCAGGGTGAGACTTTCCTCCCCAGACAGATCTTCGTGTTCGGTGGCTTCGCACTGCGGGCCAACTCGCTTGGCCATCTAGAGCAGATCGACATCTATGCCCCTGGCCACCATGTCAGGTTCGGAAACCTGAACTACACGGCGGACCTCCGCGAAGACTTGATCTTCGACGGATTTTGGCCCATGCCAGGAGCACCGGACAGTCTCGACGAGCACAACTTAGACCTGCCATTGGATGAAGCTCGGGGTATCGCCCCCGTAGTATCTCCGGACCTAGATCCGGAGTAGGCTGCGCTGCCTAAGGACGGAGGGATGGACCCCGCCCCCCAGGTCGCGCCCTCACCGGTGATGGAACCGAACACGGGTCTTACCTTTGCAGTGGCCCGCGACTCCGAACCCTTGGATTCGTATCCGGACGTCGGTTCCAGTCTGTACACTCCCGAGCCCGTCGGGCCAGGATGGGCTCCGGTAATGGAGTTCACCACTGCGGATATCTTCCAGCACTCGCCCTTTGGCGACATGATGGACTCATTAAAGTCTCTCTCTTTGTCAGGAGGCTCTTCGCCGAACTATGTCCGGCTCGAGTGGGAGGCATACGACGAAGGAATTCGTTGCCCAGCCACCACCCACTTCATTGCCACGGTCGATGACTTAACCGAGGTACTGAACTTCGACTCCGAAGACATCAACGGCATGGACGACCATGAAGGAGAAGAGCATGAACCACCGCACACTAGGCGGTGGACAGCCACCTCTTCTTATGATATATATATGGTGGACACTCCAAAGGAAACAAATGGCGATGGGGCAACGGAGGATAAAACCTCGGGGGGAAAAGCAAAGAATGGACACCGTCGGCGCCACTCCAAACGCCGCCACACCAATACCGGCCCAGGAGACAAAAACAATCCGAATGGTGCCGAAGAAGAATACAACCCTGATCAGCCCGCCTTCGAGCAGGCCGAACAGGAGGATGAGCAGGTCAGCCCAGAAGAACAGGCAACGGACGAATACCCGGAGGAGGACAGCTACATGCCCACCTCCGAAGACGAGATTAGCCTCGGCGACTATGAGTTCGGCGTGCCTGAGGATCCCGTAGAGCAGGAGTGCTTCAAGCGTCGGCTTATAGCCACTGAGAGGAGCCTGAAAAAGAAACAGCAGCAACTCCAAGCTGATCAAGATCTGCTCACAGATAGATGGACGGAAGTCCTGGCAGCCGAGGAATAAGGACCCGAGCACCATACGGCTGACCGGCCACCTCGTGGCCGAGATAAAACGGCACACCAGTCTGCATACTAGCCAACACCCCCATGCCAACATACTACGGCCCGGGGCAACAAAACGGGACAGCCAAGATCGATCTACGGATCGCGGGGGCGCGCCTCGGTACGCGAGGAGGACCGTCACGCCAGACACACCTTTAACAAGTCCGGCCGGGCCAAATATAGCCATCCAGATCAATTCGACCTGCGTAGCCACATAGCCGGCACAGAGGCGCCGTGCAGCCCCTCTGCTTCACTGATGAAGTAATGGATCATGAATTCCCAGAAGGGTTTAAACCCGTAAACATCGAATCATACGATGGCACAACAGACCCCGCCGTACGGATCGAAGACTTCCTTCTCCACATTCACATGGCCCGCGGAGATGATCTCCATGCCATCAAGTATCTTCCACTTAAGCTCAAAGGACCAGCCCGGCACTGGCTAAACAGCCTGCCAGCAAATTCCATTGGCAGTTGGGATAACCTGGAGGACGCATTCCTCGACAACTTCCAGGGCACACATGTGCGACCACCTGACGCCGATGACTTGAGCCACATCACTCAACAGCCCGAAGAGTCAGCCAAGAAATTCTGGACTCGGTTCCTAACCAAAAAGAACCAAATACTTGACTGTCCGGATGTCAAAGCCCTAGCGGCTTTCAAGCATAATATCCGTGACGAGTGGCTCGCTCGACACCTCGGCCAGGAAAAACCCAAGTCCATGGCAGCTCTCACAACATTAATGGCCCACTTTTGCGCGGGCGAGGACCGTTGGTTGGCTCACAGCAGCACTACGCCACAGTCTGGCAATTCGGATGGCCGCGACAATAACGGCAAGCCACGGCGTAACAGACATAAGCGACGAAACAACGGCGACAGCACTGAAGACACGACAATCAACGCCGGATTCAGTGGGTCCAAGCCCGGTCAGCGGAAGAAGCCGTTCAAAAGAAATAATCAGGGACCGTCCAGTCTGGACCGCATACTTGAGCGCTCATGCCAAATTCATGGCACCCCAGACAAGCAAGCCAACCACACCAATAGAGATTGCTGGGTATTCAAACAGGCCGGCAAGATAAACATTGAAGACAAGGACAAGGGGCTGCACAGCGACGACGATGAGGAGCCCCAACGTCCGAACACGGGGGGACGGAAGAAATTTCCCCCCAGGTGAAAACATTCAACATGATCTACGCCACGCACATCCCCAAGCGGGAAGGAAAGCGGGCACTAAGGGACATCTATGCGATTGAGCCAGTCGCCCCCAAATTCAACCCATGGTCAGCTTGTTCGATCACTTTCGATCGTAGGGATCACCCTACTAGCATCCGTCATGGTGGCTCAGCTGCATTGGTCCTAGACCCAATCATTGACGGATTCCACCTCACGCGCGTCCTTATGGACGGCGGTAGCAACCTAAACCTGCTTTACTAGGACATAGTGCGCAAAATGGGCATTGACCCTTCAAGGATCAAGCCCACTAAAACCACCTTTAAAGGTGTAATTCCTAGAGTAGAGGCCCGCTGTACGGGCTCTATAACATTGGAAGTGGTCTTCAGGTCTCCGTATAACTTCCTAAGAGAAGAGTTAATATTCGATATCGTCCCCTTCCGCAGTGGTTACCATGCACTACTCGGACGAACCGCATTCGCCAGATTCAATGCGGTACCACACTACGCATATCTCAAGCTCAAAATGCCAGGACCGCGCGGGGTCATAACGGTGAACGGAAATATGGACCGCTCCCTACGAACAGAAGAACATACTGCAGCCCTTGCGGCAGAAGTACAATGCGGCCTTCTCCAACAAACCAATCCGGCGACAACAACTTCGAGCACAGTCAAGCGAGTCCGGAGCACCCCGCAACAGGATCGTCAGGCACGCCAAGAGCGCGACTAGCAGTCCGGCCTCCGCTTAAGCCCCATCAAAGCAGCATTCGTGCCACGTGCACACAATTACGCACTTAAAATACCATGGGCATAGGCGGAGGCGCATCAACGACTCAGTCAATAGTGTGGGTAACCGCCAAATACTTTCATACTCTTTCCCTCTTACCTTTCAGGACACCGCGTTGGCACAGCATCCTCAAAAGAGCCGAATTGCCGGACTTATAGGGAAGAGACATCCAAGGAGGCAATAGACATTGTGCACAGAAGGAAATACCCAGGTGGAATCTATTTACGATCATTATACCTGCTTTATCTACCTGAACACAGCCTGCCCTGGATAGGACATGTCAAATAGTCATATTTTATCTCTGCTTAACACACCCATTGTAAATGTACGCTTAAACGTATTTTTCGTCGATGGGAGATTATATATAGTGTCAGCTTATTTTTCTTATTTGAGAATTTTTTATTTTTGCATCCGTACACCTTGGTGCGGCCGGTTTGCCAGGGGCTTCTTATGGCGCCCCACTATATGGCAACTAAAGTCTGAACACTTTCAACAGTGCGGCACCCCTAACTTATAGCACTATATGCATCAGCTCCGAATCATGTCTTGGGTCTATAGTTGGGATAGCCCGGCTCACTTGTTTTGGTGCCTTACGTTCCGTTATATCGGCTAAGGTAGCGCAGGGAGAACTACTGCGATTGTGTCTCGGTTCTTCCGAACGAGCACCTCGGTAGAGAAAGCCGAAAATGACCGGCATGATGTGGCGAGAGCTAGTCGCTGTTCGAGAGGTTTTAAAATCCTTAAAGATTTTCCGCTTTAGGCGATAAATCGGCTTTGTCCGATCTAGGCGTGTATAGCGCCCCAATTCGGCCTTCCGGATTCTAGGGGCTTCGCCGAAATTTAAAATTGTACACTTCTATGGCTAAGTGAAAGTTATAAAGCCGCATAGTCCGATTGCCTTGTTCGCTGCGTCGGACACCTTAAGGGACCAAACATTTGGGTAAAGAGTGTCCGGGTTTTCCACGAACACTCCAGTGCTAGTCACGTGGGGGCAGAAGCCGATGACTGGCCTACTTTCAGGATTTTATAAACAGCCGCACAGAAGGTAATATTTTAAATAACAAAAGCGCTACATAGCGCAAGTAACTTCGTCTTTAATTACAAACATGACAGAAGTGAATTCATTCAAAATATGGCGTCCTTGGTACACTCATTGGCAACGAGACGAGCACCCTTCTCACGCCATCGTAGTACATTTTTGGATGGCGATGCGTTTTACCCTCCGGCGGCCCGTCCTTGACCAGCTTCTCCGCATCCAGCTTGCCCCAATGCACCTTGACACGGGCAAGAGCTCGGCGGGCACCTTCGATGCAAACAGATCGCTTGATCACTTCAAGCCGCGGGCAGGCATCCACCATCCTCTTTATCAGGCCAAAGTAGCTACTGGGCAGGAGCTCACCAGGCCACATCCGGACTATGAAGTCCTTCATAGCCAGTTCGGCCGCTCTGTGGAGTTCGATCAACTGCTTTAGTTGGTCGCTAAGAGGCATCGGATGATCGGCCCCAACATACTGGTACCAGAATAGCTTCTCCGTTGAGCTCCCCTCTTGGGCACAGTAGAACTCCGCAGCGTCCGAGACGCTACGTGGCAGATCTGCAAATGCCCCTGGAGAGCTCCGTATTCGAGTAAGTAAAAGAAGCGCCTCCTCCACATGTTTGCTTTGCATAATGAATTTCTTACCCGCTGCTATCTTTTTGGCCTCCTGGATCTCCTGCTGTGCTTTCTCGGCTTCGGCCCTGCCATCTTTCAAATTCACAAGGGCCTTCGCAAGCTCGGCCTCCTTCGCCTTTAGCTCATGCTCCACAGACTCGCACTTCTTGTCGAGGTCCTGGAGCTCCTGCTGTACCTCGCCCACTCTAGCACTTTGCTTTTCGCGCTCCTTACACTCCAAGGCCGCCTTGTTTTCGGCCTCGGACAGCGCCTTCTTCAGGGACGCCAATTCGGCGGTGGCCCCTGTTACACGGTCACGACACTTAGGTGTTAGACTCATCAATTCTGCCTATCCTTAAACGCATAAGAGTGGGAATTACTTAGCCTTGTTCTCTTCGAGCTGCCTCTTCGTGAGGACGAGCTCTCCCTACGCCTGCTCCAGGTGTTGTTTCAGTTCGGCAACCTCGGCAGTATGGGCAGCAGCAGCAAGCAGCACAGCCTGCTTATTCAAAACAATACTTATTATTGGACTCCTGTGGATTGTAATTGACCCTCCGTTTGGCTTTTCTCTCCAAACACCAAACAGAGTATCAGGGGCTACTACCTATCGGGTGGTAATTTTATACATTTTTATTACTTACCTCAAAGCCCGTCAGGAGGCTTGTGCAGGCTTTGGTTAGTCTGCTTTTGGCGGACACGACCTTTTGAATCACTGCACTCATAAGAGTACGGTGCTCTTCTTCCATGGAAGCTCCTCGAAGCGCTTCCCCCGGACTATCGGGCGCCATTGATGCGACGGAAGTCCTTGGCACGGGCAGCTCGCCCTCCCTAACAAGGGGCTACCTGCCCAAGTCCGGAACCGTTGGAGGTTCCGGGGCAGTGTTTGGTCGGGAGTCCACCTTGTTGCGGCTCTCGTCGACGCGATCCGCGAGGATCCTGAACCCCGCATGCCCGACATCTGGAATCCTGTTGTGGGGCGTCTCCAGAGTCACCTCCCCCTGCTCTGAGAGCCTTCGGGACAACACCTCTGTGTCATCCGCGTGTGGAGGGGTAGTGGCCGTCGGGAGCGAATTTATCCCGAATCGCTCAGGGACCCGGAGGAGGATTCCTCGAGGTGAGCCCTGGCCGGACTGCATATATGTTTGGCACTATAAGTACAAAAACCATGAAGTAAAACCACGATAGGATGTGGGTACTTACGATTGCATCGGGGGCTTCCCCCGGGGCAGCCACCCCTCCTCGCTGTAAGCGGCCGTGGCGGAATAGTCCGGAAGGGTTACCTTCCCCTTCTTGGACGCCCCAGCCTTCCCCTTCTTCTCCCCCTAGTGCGGGGAGGTGGAATTTCTTCTTGATTCCCCCCGCATCCGCGAGAGGAATGTGTCTCGTTGTTATCGGACGACAGAGGAATAACGGCCTTGCACCGATGGCCTTTTCCGGCCCCCTGGCCCGCTTCGCCGGGCCCCTCATCCTTCTCGGATGGGGCGTATTCTTCTTCCTCCTCCCCTTCGTGGGAGGAGTCCACCTCTTCGTCTTCGGACGCAACCTTACGCCGGAGACCCTTCCTGGTCCCTGGGGCCTTCTTCTCGGCCTTCTTCTCCGGCACCATGTACGGTGCCACGACTAGCATCTCCGTCAGGAGAGCATCCGCTGGATCTTCCCGCAACGGAGCCGGATAGTCAATCTGCTCCGCTATCTTCACATAATCCTGAGGCAAATATATATAAATACATAAAACTACCCCATGAATGTATTGGGAAAAAACTAAACCCGGTGGTGGTCCCAAAACTCATCGGATTCGGGGGCCGCGCTGCATGAAGTCCGCGGTCCTCGGATGTGGGAGGAGGTACTTCGGAGGCCTTGAACAACACTTTCCATGCGCCTTTGTGCGTCATGCCGTAGAGCTTCCGGAGCGTCTGGTGTTTGGCCGGGACAAACTCCCACGGATTTACCGCCCGCCTTTGGCAGGGCAGGATCCAGTGAACGAGCATGACCTGGATCACATTGACAAGCTTGATGTTCTTGTCCTTCATGCTTTTGATGCATGTCTTGAGTCTGGCCAGCTCTGTGGAATCGCCCCAGGCCAGGCCCTTCTTTTCCCATGAGGTGAGCCGCATGGGGATTCCGGAGCGGAACTCGGGGGCCGCCGCCCAGTTGGCACCGTGCGGCTCGGTGATGTAGAACCACCCCGATTGCCATCCTTTTACGGTCTCCGCAAAGGAGTCGTCCAGCCAGGTGACGTTAGGCATCTTTCCCACCATGGCCCCTCCGCACTCCGCTTGTTGGCCGCGTACAATCTTCGGCTTCATGCAGAAGATTTGCAGCCACAGGCCGAAGTGAGGCCGGATGCGGAGGAAAGCCTCGCAAACAACGATGAACGCCGAGATGTTGAGGACGAAATTCAGGGCTAGATCGTGGAAATGTAGCCCATAGTAGAACATGAGCCCACGGACAAAGGGATGGAGTGGAAATCCCAGTCCACGGACGAAATGGGCGACGAACACGACTCTCTCGTGGGGACCTGGGGTCGGAATGACCTGCCCAGCGTCTGGTAGCCGGTGCGCTATGTCTGCGGCCAAGTATCCAACCGCCCGTAGATCTGTGATGTGCTTATCCTCGACGGTGGAAGCCACCCACTTGCCTCCTGCTCCGGACATGTCTAGCTGTGCGGAGGAGACTTGGGCTTGGGCGTTGGAGCTCGAGCAGGCAGGAGTGGGCAGAGAAGGAAGAAGGTGTGGGTAAAAATGAGGAAATCTTATCCCTTTATAGAGGCGACGAAAGCGGTGCGCCTCCCCACTTGCCCATTGGGAATCGCTTGCTTCCCAAATGCCACGATTAATGATGTGGTGGGATTACCCGTACCCGTATTGATGAGAATCTCGTAATGAGGGGACACGATCTCTTCTTTGAAAAGACGTGTCAAGGAAACCGCCTCGCAATATGCGCTATGGCTGGTTGTGGAAATACGGTTCGAATAATGACATGACTGTAATGACACGTCGCGTTGCCTAAAAAGTTGTTAGAAGATTGCATTTGTGAAACATCATTCTCTCTACGGAGGCATACGAAGATCATCTTATGGATCCGGACACAGTTTGAGTGTTCGATAACTACCTTGGAGTATTCGGAGAAGGAACCCGCCCTGCAATGCCGAAGACAATACTGCGCGCTGGACTCATCGGCATTGAAGCCTGGTTCAGGGCCTACTAAGGGAGTCCTGGATTAGGGGGTATCCGGATAGCCGGACTGTGTACAACGTCCAGACTATTGAAGCGTGAAGATACAAGACTCAAGACTTCGGCCCGTGTCCGGATGGTACTTTCTTTGGCGTGGAAGGCAAGCTTGGCGATCCGGATATTATATTTCCTTCCTTGTAACCGACTCCATGTAAACCCTAGCCCTCTCCGGTTCCTATACAAACCGGAGAGGTTGGTCCTTAGAAGGCCGATCATAATTACATTCATACCATCATAGGCTAGCTCTTAGGGTTTAGCCTCTACGATCTCGTGGTAGATCTAATCTTGTACTACCCATATCATCAATATTAATCAAGCAGGAAGTAGGGTTTTACCTCCATCGAGAGGGCCTGAACCTGGGTAAACATCTGTGTCCCTTGCTTCCTGTTACCATCAGCCTTGACGCACAGATCGGGACCCCCTACCCGAGATCCGCCGGTTTTGACACCGACACCAATGTCTTCATTGCACCTTCTAGCTTAGCCTTTGGAGAATGTCCTTTGATGGGCCAGAGAGTTCGCCTTATGATGTGATAGATTGTGCGTGGCAGATACTCAAGATCTTCAACAAAGAACTCCGTAGGATATTCTGCATCTGGAGGCAATGGCTTCATCATGCTTAGCATCTGGCTCATGTCGGGTTCTGACTTGTGAAAGATGCTTTCCAAAGCTGCAGTGTGAAGCTGACAACCAGGCTCATAGAGATCCCCAGGAGTGGGCAGGCCAGTGAGCTCAATGACATCAAACGCTTTGGCTTCATGATGGATATTTCCTGTCATCCATTCAAGTACCCAAGTCTTAGGATCCATGTAGTAGCCTCTGATATGAAGAGTGGCGTAGAATTGAAGCAGCAACTCTTCATTCCCGTGCTCCTTATCAGTGACAAAATGCAGTAAGCCAGCCTCTCTGAAGCAATCGAGAGCTTCTTCTAAGAAGGGCTGGCCAGCTATGGCTTCAGTATCAAGGCGCATATGCGGAAATATGCGGCCTTGGTTGTACAGAATGCATGAATAATAGTTGCGCTGCTGATAACTCCAGAACCGATCAGATGAAATCTTGGGCCTGGTGTAGGGGTTCTTTGCTCTACCAAAGAAGTTGTTGTGTGCAATGAAGCCGTTGACATTGAAAGATCCTGGCGAAGTGGCAGTACCTGGAAATCTGGGCAGTCTTGGCTTTGGCTTCTGAATCTGAGGCCTGTGCTCGACATGGTAATCAAATTGAGGACCAGTAGCAGGTGGAGGAATCAGAATGGGCCATCTGACAGTGACAAGCCGGCCATAGTTGTATGCTTGCTTGATAGTATGTGGCCTTGCAGGCGGAACAGGAGCACTGGCATTGACTTCAGACTACAGATTTGTGTCAGGTGCGGCATTAACTTCATCTGCTTCATGGGCTTCATTGGCTTCATTGGCCACTGGTGCATTGGCCACTGTAGGCTCCACATTGGCTTCGGCCATGACAACGTCATTGGCTTCAAGAATGTCATTGGTGGCAGCCTCAGGATTTTCACCCTCCACTTGAGTAACTGGAGGTTCTGGCATTGACTGGTTCTCTTCATGAACTTCTTCTTGAGTCGTAGGGGGAGTAGCAACACGCTCTTCTTCTTGTGTTGCTCCGGCTGATGCAGCCGGAGGGTCTTCAGCAGCATTGGCTTCAAACACAGGGACCGTCACAGAAGGATTGTCTTCAGGAAACATTTGACGTGCCACTGAACTTGACAAGTTGGAGCCCTCTTCTGTGATGGTGGTCATGGAGGCGGATGGCCTCAAGCCTTTGTGAAGCCATTGGAATACGGGCGATGCCTTTGGTGATGGTGATGTCTCCATGTAGTTGTCATCATTGGACATGGGGTTGATGACGGGCACAGATGACAGTTGGGGTGTACTTGGTGAGTCTTGATGTGGGGTAGCTTGCTGGGGGCGATCAGCCCACGATGCATCTTGTGAGATTGGCGTCAAGGGACGACCAATACTAATAAGCTCACTGTTTGTTTGAACAGGCGATGATACCGTTGGGCGCTCGATCTAAGGAAGAACTACATCATCTTGTACAATGTCTTCAGTCGTGATGGGGTCGACGATTGGAACTTCTTGAGCTTCAGGAGCCTCTGTGGAAGCAGGCTCATGAACAATCATCCGACGCTCTTGGTTTGCAAACGGAGGAGGAACAAAAGCAAGGGGTTCAACAACAAGGGGCTCTATGGGAGCAGCCCGATCTCTCTTCTTGGTTTTTCTCTTCTTAGAGGGTGGTGCTTCATCAGTGGTGCGCTTGGTTTTCCGCTTCCTGGCTTCGGCTTCAGCTGCCTTGGTTTTCTTCTGTTCAGA
This sequence comes from Triticum dicoccoides, assembly GCF_002162155.2. Lineage (NCBI taxonomy): Eukaryota > Viridiplantae > Streptophyta > Magnoliopsida > Poales > Poaceae > Triticum > Triticum dicoccoides. The sequence goes on from NC_041381.1 coordinate 164,004,623, forward strand.
ATCCACTGAAGGAGACTTGGGCTTCGAGCCGCACATGCTGGCAGGGAAGACAATGGGTGGTTCTTCCTCTCGTGGTGCTTCAGTGTTGGCTTCAGATGACTTCTTTTTCTTGGCAGCCATTGAGGGGTCAATGCCAAGGCGGCCAAGTGCCTTACGCTTTTCAGCTTCGTTGTAGGCTTGAACGCATTTGTCTGCGAGTGCTTTCATGCGCTCTCTTGAGCCTTTGGCTTCCTCGAGTTTCTTTCGAAACGACTCCTTCAGGTCATTAAGCATCACCTTGAACTTTTGCACATCAGCCACATTCAGCTTGGCTACATGCTTCTTGAACTGTTCCTTCTCGAAGTCTATCTTTCGCTTTAGTTCAACTATGCGCTGAGCCAAAGCAAGCTCAGGAGCAATGGCGCCTTGGAAAGCAACGCTGACGCCAATGGGAAGCTGAAGGTCATCAAAGCTGAGATCTTGATTGTCGAACCACTCATCAATGAAGTTCTTCAGAATGTTTACATCAAAGAGGGGCAGATCGTTGAAGATCTCCGCCTCTTGCTTGCTCTTGATCAGCTGCTCCAGAGCATCTTCACCAAATTCTTCATCGGAAGACAAGTCAATGGTTTCAGATTCATTTCTCAGAATGGCAGCAGGTGTCAGTGCATGACTCAGTTGCTGAACTGGTGTCTTCTGTGGCTTCTCACGCCTCATGGAGATGCGAGAGAGATCTTCAGAGTTATTACTGGGAGCAGAAGGGGCAGTTGCCAATGGCTTCACTCTTGAAGCTTTTGGAGCAGCAGATGATTTTGAAGCTTTAGTCTTCTTTTGCTTCTGCGGCTTTGGAGTAGGAGCAGGAGCTTCATCGGTGTCAGCATCATCATCAGAATGATCCACCTTGGCACCTTGAACAGTGATGTGAGTGATGAGGCCAGCAAGGTTGTAGAAAGGGCCAATCTTGTTCTCATTGGCTTCACGGGTGCCATTGTCCCGAGGTGAGGAAGGGCCAGGGTTGAAGTCAAGCCCTAAATCCTTCTTGTTCTTTGCAGCTGAGTCTTTGGCGAACTGGTAGTTACGTTTGAAGATTGTCTTCACGACACCAGAGCAGTGAAGAAGGATCAGCATTCTCAGGCTATGGTCCGCGCACCATGCAAGGATAGAAGCCTTGCTCAATAGCTTCAGCCTGAGTCCTGGGTGGAAGATTTTTGTACAAGATATCACCCCAGGGTGCCTTGATGGCATTCTTCTCAGAATATTCTTGAGTGATCAAGCGATATTTAAACCATTCTTCTGCCCAATATCCTCGAATCCATTGGATTCGATTCTTGCGTTCAGCATAGGTTTCTTCTGGATCAGTTTTGTACATATCGTGCAAATCTGGAGGTAAGTCCTTGGAAGTGTTACCACGACGTTGTCTGCCTCCCTTTCTTGCTGACTTTTCAGTTTCCACGAAGTGTAAACTGAAGGGCTTCAGTACGTGCAATGGCTTCAAACGGCTCGACTGACAGGAACTCGCTTCAGGTGAGTTGATGTGACTCTGCAAGAATTCTGCAAACGAATGCAGACTATGAGAACCAAGGGATTCTCCCACGGACATGTACCTGTGATAGCATTAAAGGTGCGAGGGAAGGGGAAGAGGTCATATGCATTCTCAGAAGATTTTGAAGAGAAATCAGTTTGAAGACATTGACCTCATAATGCGAAGACATTCACTTATATGATGAGAGTTGGTTCCAGAGTTGTACAAATCCAAGAATAAGTACAAGTGAGGAATCTAACTTGTGAAGAAGCATAAGTGAATATACTAGGCAGAATATGAGATGCAGAAAGAGATAGATTCATGTTTGGAGATCTAGAAACCACTTTTGGTAGGAAAGGATGAATCTATCAGATCAAAAAGATGGTAAAAAGTAAACTTTTATTACCACACGACGAACTGCTAGACGAAGCGAAGATGGATGCCGAGCAGTTCGATCTCCCGTTCCCTAACTTGGCAATGGAAGACACCTACAGCGACGGCGGAGAAGACGAGGTCCGCGGCCGGCATGAGGACGGCATCGAGGAAGTCGCGGCAGCTAAGCGCTCCGTCGTCGGCGTCGTCGAGAGCTAGCCGAGACGCTAGGGTTTGCGAAAGATGGCAAAGGAGGAAGAAGGATTTTTTGACCGAGGCGAGATGGGTATTTATAAGGACAGAGACAGCACAGTGCAATTACACAGGTGCCCCTGGCGGTTCACATCTGAAGGACACGTGGCTAACATGCAACTCATTGAGAGTTGTTCCACGTTCCCACGCGCGCCTAGATTGTCGGGGTGGTCGTTCCGAATTCTCCGGGTTTCAGGAAAAAGGATATGTCATTAAAACGAGATATAAATGTTTGTCTCTGTATCTTCTGCTGACAAGGACGCAGAGAAGACATTCGGCAGTTTCAACAGAATGCATATGATTTGGATAGATAGAGCTTGAGGTAGAAAGCATAGAGAGGTTAGGGTCCGATCACATTTACTTAGTTCAAAAGATTCAAACAAGAAGACATAGCCATAAGTGAATGTTGTAGAGGACAGAATACGGTATA
>NC_041381.1:164007639-164012891 GCF_002162155.2 Triticum dicoccoides
TGTTGAAGTTAAATCAGTTGCGAAGACTTTGCAAATATGGCGCCATGAGGAAACACTTCATAAGAGTTTGGTGGTGGCGTTACCCACCGTATAGGAAGTATTACACCCAGACATGGCGCACAATTATCGTGGCGCTCTGAAGTCAATTTCCACATTAATGTATTCACACTTAGAGTGTATGTCTTCATTGATTGAAGATATACATTACTTCGTGTGTTGCACTAAGTCATCAAAATGCATAAGTGTTAGGATGTGTGCCTAATCACAGGACATTCGAGGATTCCAAGATATTTAGCTCACACCGCAACTTGCAAAACCTTTTCTCATCCAAGGGCTTAGTGAAGATATCAGCCAACTGCTCTTCTGCCTTGACATGAATGATATCAATATCTTCTTTCATAACATGATCTCTGAGGAAGTGATGACGAATTTCAATGTGCTTTATCTTCGAGTGCTGAACTGGGTTATTAGCAATCTTGATTGCGCTTTCATATTGCCGTAGAGTGGCACATGCTTTAGATGGATGCCATAGTCCTTAAGAGTTTGCTTCATCCACAGAAGCTGAGCGCAGCAAGATCCATCAGCAATGTATTCAGATTCAGCAGTTGAGAGTGATACACAGTTCTGCTTCTTTGAAGACCAACAGACAAGAGAGCGACCCAGAAAATGACATGTGCCTGATGTAGACTTGCGATCCACCTTGTCACTAGCATAATAAGCATCCGAAAATCCAACCAGATCAAACTCTGAGCCCTTTGGATACCATAATCCTAGTGTTGGGGTGTAAGCCAAATATCGAAGAATTCGCTTCACAGCTAAGTGATGCGACTCCTTCGGTGCCGCTTGAAATCGGGCACACATGCAAACACTAAGCATAATATCTGGCCTAGATGCACATAAGTAAAGTAAAGAGCCAATCATGGAGCGGTATACCTTTTGATCGAAATCTTTACCATTGGCGTCGGGGCTTAGATGACTTTTGGTTGGCACTGGCGTCGTGTATCCTTTGCATCTTGCATTCCAAACTTCTTCAGGCAATCTTTGAGATATTTTTCTTGACATATGAAGATGACGTTGCGTTCCTGACGGATTTGAAGACCAAGAAAGAACTTCAGCTCTCCCATCATGGACATTTGATATTGTTCTTGCATCATGTGACCAAATTCATCATTGTATTTCTTGTTGGTGCAACCGAAGATAATGTCATCCACATAGATTTGGCACACAAACAGTTCACCATCATATGTCTTTGTGAAGAGAGTGGGATCTAGAGAACCAGGTTTGACGCCTTTGCTCTTCAGGAAGTCTTTGAGTGTGTCATACCAAGCACGAGGGGCTTGTTTGAGGCCATACAGTGCCTTATTGAGCTTGTATACCATATCGGGATGTTTCGGGTCTTCAAAGCCAGGCGGTTGTGCTACATACACTTCTTCTTCAATCTTTCCACTGAGAAAAGCGCTCTTCACATCCATTTGATATAGAAGGATGTTATGATGATTTGAGTAAGCTAGCAGTATGCGAATGGCTTCAAGCCTAGCCACTGGAGCAAATGTTTCATCGAAGTCAATTCCTTCAACTTGTGTGTATCCTTGAGCAACGAGCCGTGCCTTGTTTCTGACAACTTGACCATGCTCGTCTTGTTTGTTGCGATATATCCATTTTGTGCCTATTATGTTGTGCTTGCGAGGATCAGGACGCTTGACTAGTTCCCACACATTGTTCAGCTCAAACTGTTGAAGCTCGTCTTGCATAGCTTGAATCCATTCAGGTTCCATAAAGGCTTCGGCAACTTTCTTGGGTTCAAAGATTGAGACAAATGCAAAGTGCCCACAGAAATTTGCTAGTTGTGTTGCTCTTGAACGAGTGAGTGGACCAGGTGCATTGATGCTATCAATTATCTTCTCAATTTGTACTTCATTTGCAACACGAGGATGAACTTGTCGGATTTAGGGTTCCGGCAGACCCTTGAGGTTCGAACACTAGGGTGCGCGTGGAGGTTTCGCCTTCTACCTACCTGTTCCTCACCGAATCTCTAGGATCTAAACTACGAGAAGAACAACACAAGGGACACAAGATTTATACTGGTTCAGGCCACCATTGTGGTGTAATACCCTACTACAGTGTGTGGTGTGGTGGATTGCCTCTTGGCCTGATGATGAACAATACAAGGAAGAACAGCCTCGCGAGGGCCTGTTCTTGTGGTGGTGTTGTCCCTTTGGAGGGGTTGATTCTGGATGCCTATCCTATCTCTTGATTCCTATCAGATGCCTCTACCATGTGGGTGGCTAGTCCTATTTACAGGCAAAGGCCCCGGGCCTCTTCCCAAATATTGAGCGGGAAGGGCGCCAACAATTGGCCATTTTGAAGGGGAACATCTAGTACACTTATACTGACTAAAGTTGGTCCTCGCCTGTCAAAGGCTCTGGTAGTGACGCCGGCTTGGGCTCCACGGTGACCTCCATCCTGCCGTTGGACTGGTCTTGGTCTTGTTGCACCGAAATGGATGCCTTTGCTTGATGCTCTCGCCCGCGCTTGCTCCCCTTGCACCAAAGAGGAAAGAAAGACACTGCGCGGGCTGGCGCCCGGCTAGCGCCCTTGGTCGTCATGGCTTGCGTCATGGGCACCTCGCGAGATACCCTGCCTTGAACTCTCCGCGAGCCAGCTTGATGAGGTCGTGCCTGAGGAAGCTCCTTGTCGTCCGCCCCGCGAAGCATGCCCCTCGCGAGGGTCTTGAGCTTGTGTTGATGAAGATTGGCCGTGCTGGGCCCCCTTTGAGCCATCCGCAGGCTGCAGGCAGGCAAGTCTGGGGACCCTCGTTCCCAGAACACCGACAGTAGCCCTCGGGCCCAAGGCACGCCTGGACTTGGCCGAGCAGAGAGGCGAAAGGGAAAGTGCGAAGCGTCGCGGGCCCTAACAGCATGCGGCCTTGGGCGCCGCGTGGCGGTTGATTGGACGTGGGAAGCTCCGCTCCCCCACGATGCCTCGGCAACTGCACGAACTGACAAGTCCCTACATGCAAAAAACCGGTCATGATTACCTGCGATCGTGGAGGCCGACGGTTGGCCTCCCTTGGCTATAAGTGCGGAACGGCGCGAGCCATTCCAGTCAATCTTCCTTTGTTATTCCTCCTCTCTTCATATTCGCCATCGCTCCGTCTCACGCTGATGGCGCCCATCCGCCGGTTCACCGCAGAAGAGAAAGGAAAGGCCCCCCGAGAGGTTCCGGACCCGCTTCCGCCGAAGAAGCGGTTGGTCCTCTGCCGCCGAGATGAGGGCGCGCAGCAGGAGGTGTCGAGGCCTTGGTGCGAGCGACCGCCGCCAGGGTTCCCACTGCCTTTGTATGCCCACCTTGAGGGCCCTGCAGGAGCTGATGTCGAGCGCCATGGACAACGCCGCCGTCGGCGCCGGCGGGTCACGGCGCTGCGCGTTGTCCCTCCTGGAGTTCACACCGAGGGCTCCTCCCGAGAGTTTGTGCTCCACGCCGCCATGCCTCCTTCATCTTGGATTCGCCTTGCTCCTTCCTTCGCCTCCGAGATTCCGCCGAGGGGGCCTTTCAGGCTCTGGGTGCAGCATGCCGATTGCCAGACTCCTGTGACCGATGCGGATGTCGAGGTCGTCGCTCCAGGTAAGGTCTTCATGACCCGGGGCTGGGGTGAGGTCGCCCGGGTTTGCAGGACGAGGGGCGCCCTCGTGATCCACCTGGAGTTCGATGGCGCTTCCACGATGCTCTTCAAGGTCTTCGACGAAGATGGGCGTCGGCTGGAGTGCTGTCCCAGAGGCAGCGGCAGAAGCTCTGGAGCGGCTAGGACCAGGCCTGCCGTCGCACACTCTTCCAGCAGCTCCTCAAGCGGCGGGGGTGCCGGAGGATCCAGCGACTCCGCCGAGCTCTTCGCAACTCCGGAGACAAGCGACGATAGCTACGAGCCCTCGAGCTTGCACCGATCTCGGAGAAGGACGGGCCCGTTAGGCCTCCGCTGTCTCTGATCTGGATGTGGTTGGCGCCGGTGTTGGACGGCCCACTGTTGATGATGGCGTCTGCCGCGATGGTCCTCGTAGTTAGGACTCCTTAAGATTCGCGTCTCTTGTCCCTGCGAGGAGCCAAGAACACACCCCATGGGAGCTTGTAAGGTGTCTGTAGCTCCTTTTGTCAACATGATCCTCATTATGAAGCAGTGTGAGAGAGTTATTCCGTCTTAGCTTAGTTTCTTCCTTTCAGACCCCGTGAGGGCTTGATGCTCTGCACCGACAGGTCCCAGTCCCAAGGCGGCCTCAACCGTCGCTGGTATGCCAGGTCGCGATGCCGTGGTCAAGGCCAAGAGGTGAGCAGCCCGAGGCCCGGTAAGGGCCCCTGAGTCGCGGTGCTCAGGAGGTCCCCCTTGGCGCTCAAGCAGCCATCATTCAGTGAGAAAGGAGAGCGACGTTGCCAAGACGGGATTGCGTTAAGTGCGGGGACGGTGCTGCGATAGTTAGTGTTCCCGGAGAGGGACTTATCTCGAGGGTCAGGAACGCTTCCTGGTGCGGCGCTAGGTCCGTGCCTTGGCCGGCGGGGGGTTGCTTGGCGAGGTCATCACGTGCTTCTCTCCTCTCGCCTTCGCTCCCCTTTCTGCTCTACGTCCTCGGGTACCGGTCCTCGAGCGAGTCTCAGCCGTCGCTAGTATGCCAGGTCGCGATGCCATAGACAAGGCCAGAGGGTGAGGGCTGGAGAACCAGTAGGAGCCCTGAGTCGCGATGCTCAGGTACCCCCCCCCTTTAACATGCAAGCGGTTTGCATGGACGAGAGTGAAGAAGACACCATGAGGGCCTCGCATGATGACGCTCCTGGGGAGACCCTGCAGGCTCATCACGGAAGAAACGAGAGTTCGTCGCGACAATCGACGGTTAGCCGTTAGCTGCTTTGGAGAGGCGGCGAGGCATGAAAGGCCTGGCGAGGTGTACTGGTTCACCCGCGACCCAGCTCGGGACTCACGGGGCCCTACCCCAAGGCGGGTTGCGCCCGGCGCTGGGCCTTATCTTGGAGTGTGTTCCTGCAAACTTGGCTAGATGCTGGTGCTCTACGTCCTCGGGACCCGGCTCTCGGGCTGGTCTCAGCCGTCGCTGGTATGCCGGGGCGCGATGCCGTGGGCAGACCAGAGGGTGAGGGCTGGAGTGCCGGAAGGAGACCTGAGTCGCGATGCTCAGGCACCCCCCCTTTAACGCGCAAGCTGGGTTAGATGTCGAAACTCTACGTCCTCGGGTCCCGGCTCTCGGGCTGGT
>NC_041381.1:164013235-164017619 GCF_002162155.2 Triticum dicoccoides
GGAGTGCCGGTAGGAGCCCTGAGTCACGATGCTCAGGCACCCCCCCTTTAACGCGCAAGCTGGGTTAGATGTCGAAACTCTATGTCCTCGGGTCCTGGCTCTCGGGCTGGTCTCAGCCGTCGCTGGTATGCCGGGGCGCGATGCCGTGGGCAGACCAGAGGGTGAGGGCCGGAGTGCCGGTAGGAGCCCTGAGTCGCGATGCTCAGGCACCCCCCCTTTAACGCGCAAGCTTGCGACATCCAAAAAGGAAAGGTGCCATGAACAGGCACCAAATAACAAGCATGATAGGTCGAAAACATGGCCCTAAGATAAATGCAAGAGGGGTACATGCCACTGGGTCTGACCCGAGCGGCTTGGGGATAATGCAGCCCGAGGGGCACCCCCAGCAGAGTAAGCTAAGAACATGAAACAAAAGAGATACACGCCACAAGGACGGACCCACGCGGCCTGGGAGTAATGCAGCCCTGAGGGCGCTCCCAGCTGGAAATGAAACTTGAAAGATGTCACCTGATGATGCTGAAGACAAAGGGGTGTTGATGCAGCAGACTCGGTGGGCTGCGGGAGCATATCCTCACGAGCTCCCAGGCCCTGGGGCCTCGGGAGGCTCCGGAGGCGCTGGTGGCTCCTCTCGGAGCGTCTCCATCTCCACCAGGGCTGCAGAACGCCTGACCTCTTGAGCCTCTAGGATGGCCCTCATGATGCGCTGGTACGCAGCAGCCGCATTCGGCGAGCCGTAGCATGCAAACGTAGCTGTGGGGTGGACCCTCGCAGCGCCCCACTCGCGAAGGCCAGAGGCGCTCCTGAGATGCTGCTTGGTTGAGCCCTAGTATGTCGATGCAGACGCGCAGCCCACTATCCTCGCCTGGATGGGGGGCCACAGTGGGTAAGCGGCGGCTGCCTCTCATGACCCTTGCTGATGAACTCCTGAGGGTTTGGCCCTCCTTGCCTTGCTCCTTCTTGATGGAAACGTTCTTCGAAGCACGCCTCCACATGGTGCCCAAGCGCCTTCCTTGTGACCCTGGCGAGGTCGACGGCCCTCCAGGGGAGAGCCCCCGAGCCCTGCCTGAGGAAGGCGCTGGGCGCGCTTCCCTATGCGATGGAAGGAGGTTCCCCCTGAGCAGGCGCGGGCCCTGAGGGACCTGCCTCCTAAGGGGTCGGGCCGGTCGATGTCTTCTTCTTCTTGGGGGCGGCCTCGGGAAGCCTACTGCTTCCGCGATCCGGGTCTTCCAGTGATGCGGCCTGAAAGGCTCGCTCCAGGGAGCACACTATGTCTCTCTCTTCGCAGGGCACCGTGATGACTCTGCCACTTCCTGGCATCTTGAGGACGTTGTAGCCGTGGTGGGTCACGGCCATGAACTTGGCCAGCGCTGGGTACCCGAGGATGGCGTTGTACGGCAGGTGAATGTGGGCGACATCGAAGTCGATGAGCTCGGTGTGGTAGTTGTCGCGTGCCCCGAAGGTGACAGGGAGGCGGACCTGCCCAATCGGGACCGTGGAGCCGTCGGTGACTCCAGAGAAAGGCTTGGTTGGCTGAAGCTGACTGTAGGGCACTTGGAGATTGTTGAACGTTTCCACGGACAGGACGTTGAGCCCTGCCCCGCCATCGATGAGGGTCCTGGTGACTAGCACGTTGCTGATGATTGGGGAGCAAAGCATCGGGAGGACTCCAGCTGTGGCCGCGCACTTGAGCTGATCCGCTGAGCTGAACATGATGGCACACGCCGACCACCTAAGAGGGCGCGTGGCCTCGAGCTTGGGGAGGACTGCAATCACTTTGCGGGCGAACTACTTGAATATGCGCTGAGAGGTTGGGGCTTGAGCTCCGCCCAGGATGCAGGCGATCGCACGTGGTTCCTGGAAGCCCCCAGCCCCTTCGTCCTAATGACGGTCCTCATTTCTCCTTGGCTGCGGAGGTAGCGGAGGGAGGCCTGCGTTACCTTGCGGGCGATCCTCGCGAGGCTAATCCCTCCAGCCTCACTCGCGAGGCGGGTCCTACCAGCGATCCTCGCGAGGTTGGTCGCGCCACCCTTGACGTGGGTCGCGGTCTTCCCAGCGTCCTGCGTTCCTTCCTCCTCCTCGGTCATAGCCCCGGTCACAGCGGTCGGGACGCCGGCCAGTCCGTCCTTCACGCACGGCCCTGAGCTCTTGGCATTCATTGGTGTTATGGGTGTGGAGGTCGTGGTACACGCAGTACCGACTGCCCTTGGAGGATTCGGGCTGATTTCTGCCCCGCTTGGTGTCTGGTTCTGCCGAGAGCATGGCAGCCCCTTTGCGCTTTACGTCCTTGGCCTTGGGCTTCTTCTCTTCTGGGTCTGCGGCAGGCAACTCGAGGAGGGAGAGACGCCCTTCCTTGGCCCTGGCGCACTTGGTCGCCAGGTTGAACAGCTCCAAGGAAGTGCACAGATCTTCATGCATTTGTGAGCTCCTCCTTCATTTTGACGTCATGCACGCCGTCAGAGAAGGCTGAAATGATGGCCTCCTCGTTCACCTTGGGAATCTTGAGGCGCGCGTTGTTGAAGCGCTGGATGTACTTCTACAGGGTTTCCCCTGGTTGCTGCTTGATGCAGCGCATGTCGCTCACGGCGGGTGGCCGGTCGCGAGTACCCTAGAAGTTGGCGATGAAGCGGGTGCGCATCTCGTCCCAGGAGGAGATCGTGCCTGGGGCCAGGTTTAGGAGCCAGGTGCGGGCCCCATCCTTGAGAACCATGGGGAACCAGTTCGCCATGACCTTCTCGTCTCCGTTGGCAGCCTCGATGCCCAGCTTGTAGAGCTGGAGGAACTCTGTAGGGTCAGCCGTGCCATTGTAGCGAGGAGGCAAGTCTGGCTTGAACTTGTCGGGCCACACGACGGTGCGCAGCTCGGTGGTGAAGGCGCGGCAGCCCGCTGTGGCCACGGGAGGCCTTGGAGGATGAAGGGCTCGGTCCTGTGGGTCCCCGTGTGCCACAGCTGGGTGCAGCGCGGGGTCTTGACGTGCTGGAGCAGGAGCGTGGTCGGGACAAGCCGAAGCAGGGAGCGCTCGGGCAGCTTCTCGAGGGCGAGGGACTTCTTGGCAGCTCTGCTCTTGCCGCGCTGGTTCCTGATGGGGCGGGCTCCGCCCAGGGGCCGCGCGCCTTTGAGCCAGGGCGCCTTCTTGAGGGGGAGGCGGCTGAGGCACCCTGGGAGCTTCATTGCCCGCGCATGGCAGGGCTTGGTGCAGCGAGAAAGATGGCGCAGGGGAGCCCCCAGCGGCACGGATGAGTTCGGTGACTCGGTCGAGCCATTCTTTGTAGACATTGTTGACTGGGCGGTAGCGCAGGAGCTCGTTTGCCGCGATGAGCACAGCTCAAGCCTCCATGGCCGCGCGGGGCGCGCGGGACCAAGAACCAGCTGGGGTGAGCGAGGGCGTAGCGGTGCGGCCGTCCCGCCTCATGGACGGGTGCTGGGACGATGCTTGCTGCTCGTTCCCCGCCGGGCCAGTGGCGGCGTTGACAGCGGGCGACGGGGAACGACGAGGGCGCCCGCCGACGGGAGCCGTTGTCACGACTGGTTTTTCAATAAATAATTATTGAGAAAATCGATCTTTAGAGTCCAGTATACGAAAAGTCATCCTCACTCGTAGACAAATACTTGATGAACAGAGGACCAGTAGCATTAAATATATTACAGGGTTGAGCTGAGGCTGCTCAACAAATTATTACAAACTCGCCAATATCTTACATAAGGGCGGTGATGACACAGGGATGTGGTGGCATGCTACTAGCCCGAGGTAAAAGTGGTGGATAACTTGACTCCTAACTGGCAGCTCATTGAGCGTCGAGGTGAGGCTCGATGAATTTATTTCTGGGGTTGCAGAAGCGGATAATACAATGACCAAAACAGGATCGCACGGGACTGACTGGGACTCCTCTAGGCATCGGACTCGCTATCAAACTCTTCATCCATGAGATCGCCTTCATCAACATCTGGCCAAATCAACAAGCCAGGTGAGTACTTTGAAAGTACTCGCAAGACAGTTCGGACAAAAGATATAATCAATGAATGCATGAATGCGTCATGAATAAAAATGATGCTCATACAACAATAATAATATTTATGCATGACTTGATAAGTAAACAAATAAATAAAAACCGATCGGGTGTCTGGAGCAACGCCTCGAAAGGTAAACAAATAAAAATCATGCCGCAGTCGGGCGTCTAAGCGACACCACATAAAGGGCTTAAAAGAAATGCCGCAGTCGAGCGTCTTAGCGACACCACAAAAAGGGCTTTAAAAGAAATGCCACAGTCGGACGTCTGAGCGACATCACATAAAGGGCTTTAAATAAATGCCACAGTCGGACGTCTGAGCGACATCACATAAAGGGCTTTAAAAGAAATGCCACAGTCGGACGTCTGAGCGACATCAC
>NC_041381.1:164017736-164034079 GCF_002162155.2 Triticum dicoccoides
AAAAGGAATGCCATAGTCGGACGTCTGAGCGACATCACATAAAGGGCTTTTAAAAGAAATGCCACAGTCGGACGTTTGAGCGACATCACATAAAGGCCTTTTAAAAGAAATGCCACAGCCGGACGTCTGAGCGACATCACACAAAGGGCTTTAATAAAAGTAAATACAATTATGCCACCATCGGACGTCTGAGCGACATCATAGACGGGGCTTACAACAAATGTACATACAAGTATGCCACCGTCGGACGTCTGAGCGACATCACAGACAGGGCTTGTAACAAAAATAAATAACAAGATTAGTCCATCCACAAGAATAATCTTTTAACCGGATTTATCACACATGTATTCCACCAGAGTTTTGTCACTGAGGCTGATACCTGACAAGATAAGATGAATATAGTACTTGAACAAAGTACAAAATGATTGAAAGATTTTGTAACTCTACAGAGTTGGTATTGACTGACCACAGCCAACGGATTTCCGTAGTCACGAATGGACTAGTTCCGTTTATGGTATTTCAGTAGAAACACATTTAACTAGTACACACCCATTTCACCTCACGATACCAGGAATCACCCTGGACAACGTCCAAGAAAAACTTTGAGACTGGGAGGTCACAACCTCGAATAGCATGGGATCAAATTTCTATACGCGCGCTCTAAGGGGTGCCCCCCTCTCGGTCCCAACCGGAAACACCCATGCCCCCTGACCGGATGACGGGCTTTAATCCAGGGCCATGGAACCCTCATCCCGGCCTCTCTATTTGGTGTGTACCAGGAAAAGGATTTGCAACTTACTAAGCCATATTCCTTTCGGAAAACATGTGACAGTACAGGAAGGAAGGAATGGAAGTGTGATTTGTTTCACGATGACACGGAAGTCAAATAATCCGGCATAAGACTGGCATGTCACAACACTACCATCTTACCCATCCTAATGCCATCACATGGCCATGCAAATATGTATCCAACAACATAATGCTTTCTGAAACTTACTTTCCACTTATGTGCATGAAATATAACATTCAAAGAAATGTTCATAAACATGCCATGACTAAACTAATATGCAAACATGCAGCAACCACTCATCATATCAAGAGTTCAAACATGCTTGCCTGGTTCGTAGTAGTCGGAGTTTAACTGTGTGAAGTTTGCAGCTCCGTCACCTCCTCCGGTATCTACGGTATAAGAAAAATATGTACATAACGTAAATACCATGAGTGTATAGAAAAATGTTCCAAAAAAATTTCAAATAAATATGAAAAACAATTAGACAAAAAAATAAGGATGAAAGAAAAAGAATCAATCAAAAACCATTTTCTGTTTAAAAGTTATAAGAGTTTTGGTCCAAGGACCCATCTGTAATGAAACAGAAAGTTTCTAGGGGGCTCTGCGGAAAAGTCCAGAAAACGTTTCGTTTAAAAGAAATGGCTGAGAGACTGACAAGCGGGCTCCACCCGTCAGGTTTGAATTTTCAAACGAGGGAAACAGAGCGCGAACGTTGCCCGAGAGGTGCGGTGGTCGCCGGAGGCGATCCACGGCGAGGCAAGGGATCGGGGGTTACCTTCGTGATCAGTGCACCTTTCCGCGTCTGTGGGCGGTGGTGGTGGTCGCCGGCGAGCATTGTGTCGACGGCGGCCCTTGCTCCAGTGGACGGCGGCTCGGGCAGTCGTGGATCTTGCCGGAGATAGCTGCGAGGGTCAAATCGGAGTGGGGGTTAGTCTCCTAGTTTCTCGAGAGGGTTGCAGACGAGGTTAGGGCGCCGGAGACGGCCTCACCGGAGTGAATCAAGGTGGAGGCCAAGGCGGAACGAGGCGGCCGGAGTTGGGGAAGAAGGGCCACTCGAGGCTCTTCTAGTGGCTAGGCGAGGTCTAGTGAGGTGGTGGAGTTGTGCGGGGGCGAGAGCGAGCTCGGGGGTGCTATTTATAGCCGGCCCGAGGCGGTTGCCGAGAACGGATAAGTCCGGCGAGGGATTACGGCGGCGCTGTGGCTGCACAGCCGGCTTAGGAGCTTGAGCATCATCTAGGTGGAGCATTGGTGCCATTTCAGCGTCCAACTCAGCAAGGGAGGGAGGGTTACGGCCTGCCCTCGACGGAACGGCAGCACGGACCGTCGGCGGCAGAGAACGCGCTCTGCGCGTGTCAGGCCACGACGACGGTGCTGCATGCGTGCGCTGGCTAGGAGGTGGCCACACGGAGCCCTCAGGGGGTTTGGGCGGCGACGAATGGCGTTCTGCCGCAATTTTTCTCCCTGTCGGCCGCTATGATGGTTATGCCGCCGCAAGACACGCCGGCGCAGGCGGGCCAGGGTGCCACCGACGCCAGGAATGCGCCAAGCATGTGTGTGAAGCTCCGGACAAGCAGGCTAGGCTGTGAGCAACGTGCCAAGTGCACTGTGGGCATGTGACTGAAACTCTGACGGAGAACGACACTGCAAATCTGAATTTAACTGAAGATGAACAGTAATAGTGCATGCAAGGTGTTCGACAGAATGATTTTGGCATGTAGGGATTTTTCTTTGAGCTGATTTTTGGTGGAGGGGTCTCTCATTGCAACTAGAGGTTGCCTGAATTTTGGTGGAATTTTTGGAGAAGTGTAGATATGAATTTCACCAAATTTGGCAAATCTGGTCCAAACTTGCAGAGGGTGAATTTTGAAATATTTGAAAAGAAGAAGAGTGGATCAAGATGGTTCTAGGTTGTGGGTACAAAGGACTATCCAGAAGGGTTGAGTTGAGGTAAAAAATCAAATGTATTAAGGTACTTGCTTTGCAAATCACCTAGGCTCAAAAGAAAAGACAGAATTATTTTGGGAAGAGGAATAATTGGAATAAAATCCAAAAAATGGATTTTATTAGCTTGGACAGAAAGTTTGGGTTGAACCAAAGTGGAAGGAGGGGTTTTTGGGGAAGTTTTTGTTGGGGAACATTGCAGAAAATAAAAAAATTCCTACGGTTTCACCAAGATCCATCTATGAGTTCGTCTAAGCAACGAGTGAAAGGGGAGATGCATCTACATACCACTTTGTAGATCGCGAGCGGAAGCGTTCAAAGGAACGGGGTTGAAGTAGT
This sequence comes from Triticum dicoccoides, assembly GCF_002162155.2. Classification (NCBI taxonomy): domain Eukaryota; kingdom Viridiplantae; phylum Streptophyta; class Magnoliopsida; order Poales; family Poaceae; genus Triticum; species Triticum dicoccoides. Next base: position 164,020,807 of record NC_041381.1, read on the forward strand.
CGTTCTCGTCGTGATCCTATCACCGGAGATCCTAGCGCTGAACGGACGGCACCTCCGCGTTCAACACACGTACGGTCAGCGTGACGTCTCCTCTGTCTTGATCCAGCAAGGGGGAAGGAGAGGCTGATGATGATCCAGTAGCACGACGGCGTCGTGGTGGATGCAGCAGAACTCCGGCAGGGCTTCGCCAAGCTGCTGCGGGAGGAGGACGAGGTGTAGCAGGGGGAGGGAGGCGCCAAGACTTGGGTGCGGCTGCCCTCCCCCCTGCCCTCCTTTATATAGGCCCCTAGGGGGGGCGCCGGCCCTGGGAGATCAATCTCCCAAGGGGGGGCGGCGGCCAAGGGGGGTGGAGGGCCCCCCAAGGCAAGTGGTGCGCCCCCCCCCCCCACCTAGGGTTTCCAACCCTAGGCGCAGGGGGGGCCCAAGCGGGGGGCGCACCAGCCCACCAGGGGCTGGTTCCCCTCCCACTTCAGCCCACGGGGCCCTCCGGGATAGGTGGCCCCACCCGGTGGACCCCCGGGACCCTTCCGGTGGTCCCGGTACAATACCGGGTGACCCCGAAGCTTTCCCGATGGCCGAAACAGCACTTCCTATATAGTTTACTTTACCTCCGGACCATTCCGGAACTCGTCGTGATGTCCGGGATCTCATCCGGGACTCCGAACAACATTTGGTTTGCTGCATACTCATATTCATACAATCCTAGCGTCACCGAACCTTAAGTGTGTAGACCCTACGGGTTCGGGAGACATGTAGACATGACCGACACGGCTCTCCGGTCAATAACCAACAGCGGGATCTGGATACCCATGTTGGCTCCCACATACTCCTCGATGATCTCATCGGCTGAACCACGATGTCGAGGGTTCAAGCAACCTCGTATACTATTCCCTTTGTCAGACGGTATGTTACTTGCCCGAGACTCGATCGTCGGTATCCCAATACCTCGTTCAGTCTCGTTACCGGCAAGTCACTTTACTCGTACCGTGATGCATGATCCCATGACCAGACACTTGGTCACTTTGAGCTCATTATGATGATGCACTACCAAGTGGGCCCAGTGATACCTCTCCGTTATACGGAGTGACAAATCCCAGTCTCGATCCGTGTCAACCCAACAGACATTTTTGGAGATACCTGTAGTGCACCTTTATAGTCACCCAGTTACGTTGTGACGTTTGGTACACCCAAAGCACTCCTACAGTATCCGGGAGTTACACAATCTCATGGTCTAAGGAAGAGATACTTGACATTGGAAAAGCTCTAGCAAAACGAACTACACGATCTTGTGCTATGCTTAGGATTGGGTCTTGTCCATCACATCATTCTCCTAATGATGTGATCCCGTTATCAACGACATCCAATGTCCATAGTCAGGAAACCATGACTATCTGTTGATCAACGAGCTAGTCAACTAGAGGCTAACTAGGGACATATTATGGTCTATGTATTCACACGTGTATCATGATTTCCGGATAATACAATTATAGCATGAATAAAGACAATTATCATGAACAAGGAAATATAATAATAATCCTTTTATTATTGCCTCTAGGGCATATTTCCAACAGTCTCCCACTTGCACTAGAGTCAATAATCTAGTTACATTGTGATGAATCGAATACCCATAGAGTTCTGGTGTTGATCATGTTTTGCTCGCGAGAGAGGTTTAGTCAACGGATCTGCGACATTCAGATCCGTATGTACTTTGCAAATATCTATTCCTCCATCTTGAACATTTTCACGGATGGAGTTGAAGCGACGCTTGATGTGCCTGATCTTCTTGTGAAACCTGGGCTCCTTGGCAAGGGCAATAGCTCCAGTGTTGTCACAGAAGAGTTTGATCGGCCCCGACGCATTGGGTATGACTCCTAGGTCGGTGATGAACTCCTTCACCCAAATTGCTTCATGCACTGCCTCCGAGGCTCCCATGTACTCCGCTTCACTTGTAGATCCCACCACGACGCTCTACTTGTAGCTGCACCAGCTTACTGCTCCACCATTCAACATATACACGTATCCAGTTTGTGACTTAGAGTCATCCAGATCTGTGTCGAAGCTAGCGTCGACGTAACCCTTTACGACGAGCTCTTCGTCACCTCCATAAATGAGAAACATGTCCTTTGTCCTTTTCAGGTACTTCAGGATATTCTTGACCATTGTCCAGTGTTCCTTGCCGGGATTACTTTGGTACCTACCTACCAAACTTACGGCAAGGTTTACATCAGGTCTAGTACACAGCATGGCATACATAATAGATCCTATGGCTGAGGCATAGGGGATGACGCTCATCTCTTCTTTATCTTTTGTCGTGGTCGGGCATTGAGCCGAGCTCAATCTCACATCTTGCAGTACAGGCAAGAACCCTTTCTTGGACTGATCCATTTTGAACTTCTTCAAAATCTTATCAAGGTATGTGCTTTGTGAAAGACCTATGAGGCGTCTCGATCTATCCCTATAGATCTTGATGCCTAATATGTAAGCAGCTTCTCCAAGGTCCTTCATTGAAAAACACTTATTCAAGTAGGCCTTAATGTTGTCCAAGAATTCTATATCATTTCCCATCAAAAGTATGTCATCTACATATAATATGAGAAATGCTACAGAGCTCCCACTCACTTTCTTGTAAACGCAGGCTTATCCATAAGTCTGCAGAAACCCAAACGCTTTGATCATCTCATCAAAGCGAATGTTCCAACTCCGAGATGCTTGCACCAGCCCATAAATGGACCGCTAGAGCTTGCATAATTTGTTAGCATTCTTAGGATCGACAAAACCCTCCGGCTGCATCATATACAGTTCTTCCTTAAGATGCTCGTTAAGGAATGCCATTTTGACGTCCATCTGCCATATCTCATAATCATAGTATGCGGCAATTGCTAACATGATTCGGACGGACTTAAGCTTCTCTACTGGAGAGAAAGTCTCATCGTAGTCAATCCCTTGAACTTGCCGATAACCCTTAGCGACAAGTCGAGCTTTATAGATGGCTACATTACCATCCGCGTCCGTCTTCTTCTTAAAGATCCATTTGTTTTCTATCGCTCGCCGATCATCGGGCAAGTCAGTCAAAGTCCATACTTTGTTTTCATACATGGATTCTATCTCGGATTGCATGGCTTCAAGCCATTTGTTGGAATCTGGGCCCGCCATTGCTTCCTCATAGTTTGAAGGTTCACCGTTGTCTAACAACATGATTTCCAGGACAGGGTTGCCATACCACTCTGGTGTGGAACGTGTCCTTGTGGACCTACGAAGTTCAGTAGCAACTTGATCAGAAGTACCTTGATCATCATCATTAATTTCCTCTCCAGTCATACACCACAGGAACATTTTCCTGAGTTGCACTACTTTCTGGTTCAAGAGGTAGTACTTCATCGAGTTCTACTTTCCTCCCACTTACTCCTTTCGAGCGAAACTCTTTTTCCAGAAAGGATCCATTCTTGGCAACAAAGATCTTGCCCTCGGATCTTAAGTAGAAGGTATACCCAATGGTTTCCTTAGGGTATCCTATGAAGACGCATTTTTCTGACTTGGGTTCGAGCTTTTCAGGTTGAAGTTTCTTGACATAAGCATCGCATCCCCAAACTTTTAGAAATGACAGCTTAGGTTTCTTCCCAAACCATAATTCATACGGTGTCGTCTCAACGGATTTAGACGGTGCCCTATTTAAAGTGAATGTAGCTGTCTCTAGAGCGTATCCCCAAAATGATAGTGGTAAATCGGTAAGAGACATCATAGATCGCACCATATCCAATAGAGTGCGATTACGACGTTCGGACACACCGTTACGCTGAGGTGTTCCAGGCGGCGTGAGTTGTGAAGCGATTCCACATTTTCTTAAGTGTGTACCAAATTCGTGACTTAAATATTCTCCTCCACGATCCGATCGTAAGAATTTTATCTTTCAGTCACGTTGATTCTCTACTTCATTCTGAAATTCCTTGAACTTTTCAAAGGTCTCAGACTTGTGTTTCCTCAAGTAGACATACCCATATCTACTCAAGTCATTAGTGAGAGTGAGAACATAACGATATCCTCCACGAGCCTCAATGCTCATTGGACCACACACATCAGTATGTATGATTTCCAATAAGTTGGTTGCTCGCTCCATTGTTCCGGAGAACGGAGTCTTGGTCATTTTGCCCATGAGGCATGGTCCGCATGTGTCAAATGATTCATAATCGAGAGACTCTAAAAGTCCATCAGCATGGAGCTTCTTCATGCGCTTGACACCAATGTGACCAAGGCGGCAGTGCCACAAGTATGTGGGACTATCATTATCAACTTTACATCTTTTGGTATTCATGCTATGAATATGTGTAACATTACGTTCGAGATTCATTAAGAATAAACCATTGACCATCGGGGCATGACCATAAAACATATCTCTCATATAAATAGAACAACCATTATTCTCGGATTTAAATGAGTACCATCTCGTATCAAATGAGATCGAGATACAATGTTCATGCTCAAACTTGGCACTAAATAACAATTATTGAGGTTTAAAACTAATCCCGTAGGTAAATGTAGAAGTAGCGTGTCGACGGCGATCACATCGACCTTGGAACCATTCCTGACGTGCATCATCACCTCGTCCTTTGCCAGTCTCCGCTTATTCCGCAGCTCCTGCTGTGAGTTACAAATGTGAGCAACGGCACCGGTATCAAATACCCAGGAGTTACTACGAGTACTGGTAAGGTACACATCAATTACATGTATATCAAATATACCTTTCGTGTTGCCAGCCTTCTTATCCGCTAAGTATTTGGGGTAGTTTCGCTTCCAGTGACCCTTCCCCTTGCAATAAAAGCACTCAGTCTCAGGCTTGGGTCCATTCTTTGACTTCTTCCTGGCAACTGGCTTACCGGGCGCGGCAACATCTTTGCCGTCCTTCTTGAAGTTTTTCTTACCTTGCCCTTCTTGAACTTAGTGGTCTTATTGACCATCAACACTTGATGTTCTTTCTTGATTTCAACCTCTGCTGACTTCAGCATTGAGAATACTTCAGGGAATGGTCTTCACCATCCCCTGCATATTGTAGTTCAACACAAAGCTCTGGTAGCTCGGTGGGAGCGACTGAAGGATTCTGTCAATGACCGCCTCTTCCGAGAGGTTGATCTCCAGCTGGGACAGGCGGTTGTGCAACCCAGACATTTTGAGTATGTGCTCACTGACAGAATTGTTTTCCTCCATCTTACAACTATAGAACTTGTCGGAGACTTCATATCTCTCGACCCGGGCATGAGCTTGGAAAACCATTTTCAGCTCCTCGAACATCTCATATGCTCCGTGCTTCTCAAAACGCTTTTGGAGGCCCGGTTCTAAGCTGTAAAGCATGCCGCACTAAACGAGGGAGTAATCATCAGCACATGATTGCCAAGTGTTCATAACGTCTTGGTTCTCTGGGATGGGTGCTTCACCTAGAGGTGCATCTAGGACATAATCTTTCTTGGCTGCTATGAGGATGATCCTCATGTTCCAGACCCAGTCCGAATAGTTGCTACCATCATCTTTCAGCTTGGTTTTCTCTAGGAACGCGTTGAAGTTCATGTTGACATGAGCGTTGGCCATTTGATCTACAAGACATATTTTGCAAAGGTTTCAGATTAAGTTCATGATAATTAAGTTCATCTAATCAAATTATTTAATGAAATCCCACTTAGATTAGACATCCCTCTAGTCATCTAAGTGTTACACGGTCCGAGTCGACTAGGCCGTGTCCGATCATCACGTGAGACGGACTAGTCATCATCGGTGAACATCTCCATGTTGATCGTATCTTCCATACGACTCATGTTCGACCTTCGGTCTCTGTGTTCCGAGGCCATGTCTGTACATGCTAGGCTCGTCAAGTTAACCCTAAGTGTTCTGCATGTGTAAATCTGTCTTACACCCGTTGTATGTGAACGTAAGGATCTATCACACCCGATCATCACGTGGTGCTTCGAAACGACAAACTTTAGCAACGGTGCACAGTTAGGGGGGAACACTTTCTTGAAATTATTATAAGGGATCATCTTATTTACTACCGCCATTCTAAGTAAACAAGATGCATAAAACATAATAAACATCACATGCAATTATATAGTAGTGACATGATATGGCCAATATCATATAGCTCCTTCGATCTCCATCTTCGGGGCTCCATGATCATCTTCGTCACCGGCATGACACCATGATCTCCATCATCATGATCTCCATCACTGTGTCTTCATGAAGTTGTCACACCAACGACTACTTCTACTTCTATGGCTAACGCGTTTAGCAATAAAGTAAAGTAATTTACATGGCATTCTTCAATGACACGCAGGTCATACAAAAAATAAAGACAACTCCTATGGCTCCTGCCGGTTGTCATACTCATCGACATGCAAGTCATGATTCCTATTACAAGAACATGATCTCATACATCACAATATATCATTCATCATTCATCACAACTTCTGGCCATATCACATCACATGACAATTGCTGCAAAAACAAGTTAGACGTCCTCTAATTGTTGTTGCATCTTTTACGTGGCTGCAATTGGGTTCTAGCAAGAACGTTTTCTTACCTATGAGTAACCACAACGTGATTTTGTCAACTTCTATTTACCCTTCATAAGGACCCTTTTCATCTAATCCGCTCCAACTAAAGTAGGAGAGACAGACACCCGCTAGCCACCTTATGCAACTAGTGCATGTAAGTCGGTGGAACCTATCTCACGTAAGCGTACGTGTAAGGTCGGTCTGGGACGCTTCATCCCACAATGCCGCTGAAGCAAGAAAAGACTAGTAGCGGCAAGCAAGTTGACAAGATCTACACCCACAACAAAATTGTGTTCTACTCGTGCAATAGAGAACTACGCATAGACCTAGCTCTGATACCACTGTTGGGGAACGTTGCAGAAAATAAAAAATTTCCTACGGTTTCACCAAGATCCATCTATGAGTTCATCTAAGCAACGAGTGAAAGGGGAGATGCATCTACATACCACTTTCTAGATCGCAAGCGGAAGCGTTCAAAGGAACGGGGTTGAAGTAGTCGTTCTCGTCGTGATCCTATCATCGGAGATCCTAGCGCCGAACGGATGGCACCTCCGCGTTCAACACACGTACGGTCAGCGTGACGTCTCCTCTGTCTTGATCCAGCAAGGGGGAAGGAGAGGTTGATGATGATCCAGCAGCACGACGGCGTGGTGGTGGATGCAACAGAACTCCGGCAGGGCTTCGCCAAGCTGCTACGGGAGGAGGACGAGGTGTAGCAGGGGGAGGGAGGCGCCAAGACTTGGGTGTGGCTGCCCTCCCCCCTGACCTTGTTTATATAGGCCCCCAGGGGGGGCGCCGGCCCTGGGAGATCAATCTCCCAAAGGGGGCGGCGGCCAAGGGGGGTGGAGTGCCCCCCAAGGCAAGTGCTGCGCCCCCCCCCCCCCCCCTAGGGTTTCCAACCCTAGGCACAGGGGGGCCCAAGCGGGGGGGGTGCACCAGCCCACTAGGGGCTGGTTCCCCGCCAACTTCAGCCCACGGGGCCCTCCGGGATAGGTGGCCCCACCCGGTGGACCCCCGGGACCCTTCCGGTGGTCCCGATACAATACTGGGTGACCCCGAAACTTTACCGATGGCCGAAACAGCACTTCCTATATAGTTTTCTTTACCTCCGGACCATTCCGGAACTCGTAGTGACGTCCGGGATCTCATACAGGACACCGAACAACATTCGGTTTGCTGCATACTCATATTCATACAACCCTAGCGTCACCGAACCTTAAGTGTGTAGACCCTACGGGTTCGGGAGACATGTAGACATGACCGACACGGCTCTCCGGTCAATAACCGATAGCGGGATCTGGATACCCATGTTGGCTCCCACATACTCCTTGATGATCTCATCGGATGAACCACGATGTCGAGGGTTCAAGCAACCTTGTATACTATTCCCTTTGTCAGACGGTATGTTACTTGCCCGAGACTCGATCGTCGGTATCCCAATACCTCGCTCAGTCTCGTTACCGGCAAGTCACTTTACTCATACCGTAATGCATGATCCTGTGACCAGACACTTGGTCACTTTGAGCTCATTATGATGATGCACTACCGAGTGGGCCCAGTGATACATCTCCGTTATACGGAGTGACAAATCCCAGTCTCGATCCGTGTCAACCCAACAGACATTTTCGGAGATACCTGTAGTGCACCTTTATAGTCACCCAGTTACGTTGTGACATTTGGTACACCCAAAGCACTCCTACGGTATCCGGGAGTTACACGATCTCATGGTCTAAGGAAGAGATACTTGACATTGGAAAAGCTCTAGCAAAACGAACTACACGATCTTGTGTTGTGCTTAGGATTGGGTCTTGTCCATCACATCATTCTCCTAATGATGTGATCCCATTATCAACGACATCCAATGTCCATAGTCAGGAAACCATGACTATCTGTTGATCAACGAGCTAGTCAACTAGAGGCTTACTAGGGACATATTATGGTCTATGTATTCACACGTGTATCATGATTTCCGGATAATACAATTATAGCATGAATAAAGACAATTATCATGAACAAGGAAATATAATAATAATCCTTTTATTATTGCCTCTAGGGCATATTTCCAATAGTCTCCCACTTGCACTAGAGTCAATAATCTAGTTACATTGTGATGAATCGAACACCCATAGAGTTCTGGTGTTGATCATGTTTTGCTCGCGAGAGAGGTTTAGTCAACGGATCTGCGACATTCAGATCCGTATGTACTTTGCAAATATCTATTTCTCCGTCTTGAACATTTTCACGGATGGAGTTGAAGCGACGCTTGATGTGCCTGGTCTTTTTGTGAAACCTGGGCTCCTTGGCAAGGGCAATAGCTCCAGTGTTGTCACAGAAGAGTTTGATCGGCCCCGACGCATTGGGTATGACTCCTAGGTCGGTGATGAACTCCTTCACCCAAATTGCTTCATGCGCTGCCTCCAAGGCTGCCATGTACTCCGCTTCACATGTAGATCCCGCCACGACGCTCTGCTTGCAGCTGCACCAGCTTACTGCTCCACCATTCAACATATACACGTATCCGGTTTGTGACTTAGAGTCATCCAGATCTGTGTCGAAGCTAGCGTCGACGTAACCCTTTACGACGAGCTCTTCGTCACCTCCATAAACGGGAAACATGTCCTTTGTCCTTTTTAGGTACTTCAGGATATTCTTGACCGCTGTCCAGTGTTCCTTGCCGGGATTACTTTGGTACCTACCTACCAAACTTACGGCAAGGTTTACATCAGGTCCAGTACACAGCATGGCATACATAATAGATCCTATGGCTGAGGCATAGGGGATGACGCTCATCTCTTCTTTATCTTTTGCCGTGGTCGGGCATTGAGCCGAGCTCAATCTCACACCTTGCAGTACAGGCAAGAACCCTTTCTTGGACTGATCCATTTTGAACTTCTTCAAAATCTTATCAAGGTATGTGCTTTGTGAAAGACCTATGAGGTGTCTCGATCTATCCCTATAGATCTTGATGCCTAATATGTAAGCAGCTTCTCCAAGGTCCTTCATTGAAAAACACTTATTCAAGTAGGCCTTAATGATGTCCAAGAATTCTATATCATTTCCCATCAAAAGTATGTCATCTACATATAATATGAGAAATGCTACAGAGCTCCCACTCACTTTCTTGTAAACGCAGGCTTCTCCATAAGTCTGCATAAACCCAAACGCTTTGATCATCTCATCAAAGCGAATGTTCCAACTCCGAGATGCTTGCACCAGCCCATAAATGGATCGCTGGAGCTTGCATACTTTGTTAGCATTCTTAGGATCGACAAAACCCTCCGGCTGCATCATATACAGTTCTTCCTTAAGATGCCCGTTAAGGAATGCCGTTTTGACGTCCATCTGCCATATCTCATAATCATAGTATGCGGCAATTTCTAACATGATTCGGACGGACTTAAGCTTCGCTACTGGAGATAAAGTCTCATCGTAGTCAATCCCTTGAACTTGCCGATAACCCTTAGCGACAAGTCGAGCTTTATAGATGGTTACATTACCATCCGCGTCCGTCTTCTTCGTAAAGATCCATTTGTTTTCTATCGCTCGCCGATCATCGGGCAAGTCAGTCAAAGTCCATACTTTGTTTTCATACATGGATTCTATCTCGGATTGCATGGCTTCAAGCCATTTGTTGGAATCTGGGCCCGCCATTGCTTCCTCATAGTTCGAAGGTTCACCGTTGTCTAACAACATGATTTCCAGGACAGGGTTGCCATACCACTCTGGTGTGGAATGTGTCCTTGTGGACCTACGAAGTTCAGTAGCAACTTGATCAGAAGTACCTTGATCATCATCATTAATTTCCTCTCGAGTCGGTGTAGGCACCACAGGAACATTTTCCTGAGCTGCACTACTTTCTGGTTCAAGAGGTAGTACTTCATCGAGTTCTACTTTCCTCCCACTTACTCCTTTCGAGAGAAACTCTTTTTCCAGAAAGGATCCGTTCTTGGCAACAAAGATCTTGCCCTTGGATCTTAAGTAGAAGGTATACCCAATGGTTTCCTTAGGGTATCCTATGAAGACGCATTTTTCCGACTTGGGTTCGAGCTTTTCAGGTTGAAGTTTCTTGACATAAGCATCGCATCCCCAAACTTTTAGAAATGACAGCTTAGGTTTCTTCCCAAACCATAATTCATATGGTGTCGTCTCAACGGATTTAGATGGTGCCCTATTTAAAGTGAATGTAGCTGTCTCTAGAGCATATCCCCAAAATGATAGCGGTAAATCGGTAAGAGACATCATAGATCGCACCATATCCAATAGAGTGCGATTACGATGTTCGGACACACCGTTACGCTGACGTGTTCCAGGCGGCGTGAGTTGTGAAACGATTCCACATTTTCTTAAGTGTGTACCAAATTCGTGACTTAAATATTCTCCTCCATGATCCGATCGTAAGAATTTTATCTTTCGGTCACATTGATTCTCTACTTCATTTTGAAATTCCTTGAACTTTTCAAAGGTCTCAGACTTGTGTTTCATCAAGTAGACATACCCATATCTACTCAAGTCATCAGTGAGAGTGAGAACATAACGATATCCTCCACGAGCCTCAACGCTCATTGGACCACACACATCAGTATGTATGATTTCCAATAAGTTGGTTGCTCGCTCCATTGTTCTGGAGAACGGAGTCTTGGTCATTTTGCCCATGAGGCATGGTTCGCATGTGTCAAATGATTCATAATCGAGAGACTCTAAAAGTCCATCAGCCGAGATGAGGGCGCGCGGCAGGAGGTGTCGAGGCCTTGGTGCGAGCGACCGCTGCCAGGGTACCCACTGCCTTTGTATGCCCACCTTGAGGGCCCTGCAGGAGCTGATGTCGAGCGCCATGGACGACGCCGCCGGCGGCGCCGGCGGGTCACGGCGGTGTGCATTGTCCCTCCTGGAGTTCATGCTGAGGGCTCCTCCCGAGAGTTTGTGCTCCACGCCGCCATGCCTCCTTCATCTTGGATTCTCCTTCCTCCTTCCTTCGCCTCCGAGATTCCGCCGAGGGGGCCTTTCAGGCTCTGGCTGCAGCATGCTGATTGCCAGACTCCTGCGACCGATGCGGATGTCGAGGTCGTCGCTCCAGGTAAGGTCTTCATGACCCGGGGCTGGGGTGAGGTCGCCCGGGTTTGCAGGACGAGGGGCGCCCTCGTGATCCACCTGGAGTTCAATGGCGCTTCCACGATGCTCTTCAAGGTCTTCGACGAAGATGGGCGTCGGCTGGAGTGCTGTCCCAGAGGCAGCGGCAGAAGCTCTGGAGCGGCTAGGACCAGGCCTGCCGTTGCACACTCTTCCAGCAGCTCCTCAAGCGGCGGGGGTGCCGGAGGATCCAGCGACTCCGCCGAGCTCTTCGCAACTCCAGAGACAAGCGACGACAGCTACGAGCCCTCGAGCTTGTGCCGATCTCGGAGAAGGACGGGCCCGTTAGGCCTCCGCCGTCTCTGATCTGGATGGGGTTGGCGCCGGTGCTGGACGGCCCACTGTTGATGATGGCGTCTGCCGCGATGGTCCCCGTAGTTAGGACTCCTTAAGATTCGCGTCTCTTGTCCCTGCGAGGAGCCAAGAACACACCCCGTGGGAGCTTGTAAGGTGTCTGTAGCTCCTTTTGTCAACATGATCCTCATTATGAAGCAGTGTGAGAGAGTTATTCCGTCTTAGCTTAGTTTCTTCCTTTCAGACCCCGCGAGGGCTTGATGCTCTGCACCGACAGGTCCCAGTCCCAAGGCGGCCTCAGCCGTCGCTGGTATGCCAGGTCGCGATGCCGTGGTCAAGGCCAAGAGGTGAGCGGCCCGAGGCCCGGTAAGAGCCGCTGAGTCGCGGTGCTCAGGAGGTCCCCCTTGGCGCTCAAGCAGCCATCATTCGGTGAGAAAGGAGAGCGACGTTGCCAAGACGGGATTGCATTAAGTGCGGGGACGGTGCTGCGATAGTTAGTGTTCCCAGAGAGGGACTTATCTTGAGGGTCAGGAACGCTTCCTGGTGCGGCGCTAGGTCCGTGCCTTGGCCGGCGGGGGGTTGCTTGGCGAGGTCATCACGTGCTTCTCTCCTCTCACCTTCGCTCCCCTTTCTGCTCTACGTCCTCGGGTCCCGGTCCTCGAGCGAGTCTCAGCCGTCGCTAGTATGCCAGGTCGCGATGCCATGGACAAGGCCAGAGGGTGAGGGCTGGAGAACCAGTAGGAGCCCTGAGTCGCGATGCTCAGGTACCCCCCCCTTTAACGTGCAAGCGGTTTGCGTGGATGAGAGTGAAGAAGACACCATGAGGGCCTCGCATGATGACGCTCCTGGGGAGACCCTGCAGGCTCATCACGGAAGAAACGAGAGTTCGTCGCGACAATCGACGGTTAGCCGTTAGCTGCTTTGGAGAGGCGGCGAGGCATGAAAGGCCTGGCGAGGTGTACTGGTTCACCCGCGACCCAGCTTGGGACTCACGGGGCCCTACCCCAAGGCGGGTTGCGCCCGGCGCTGGGCCTTATCTTGGAGTGTGTTCCTGCAAACTTGGCTAGATGCTGGTGCTCTACGTCCTCGGGACCCGGCTCTCGGGCTGGTCTCAGCCGTCGCTGGTATGCCGGGGCGCGATGCCGTGGGCAGACCAGAGGGTGAGGGCTGGAGTGCCGGAAGGAGCCCTGAGTCGCGATGCTCAGGCACCCCCCCTTTAACGCGCAAGCTGGGTTAGATGTCGAAACTCTACGTCCTCGGGTCCCGGCTCTCGGGCTGGTCTCAGCCGTCGCTGGTATGCTAGGGCGCGATGCCGT
>NC_041381.1:164034471-164038868 GCF_002162155.2 Triticum dicoccoides
CCCCCCCTTTAACGCGCAAGCTGGGTTAGATGTCGAAACTCTATGTCCTCGGGTCCTGGCTCTCGGGCTGGTCTCAGCCGTCGCTGGTATGCCGGGGCGCGATGCCGTGGGCAGACCAGAGGGTGAGGGCCGAAGTGCCGGTAGGAGCCCTGAGTCGCGATGCTCAGGCACCCCCCCCCTTTAACGCGCAAGCTTGCGACATCCAAAAAGGAAAGGTACCATGAACAGGCACCAAATAACAAGCATGATAGGTCGAAAACATGGCCCTAAGATAAATGCAAGAGGGGTACATGCCACTGGGTCTGACCCGAGCGGCTTGGGGATAATGCAGCCCGAGGGGCACCCCCAGCAGAGTAAGCTAAGAACATGAAACAAAAGAGATACATGCCACAAGGACGGACCCACGCGGCCTGGGAGTAATGCAGCCCTGAGGGCGCTCCCAGCTGGAAATGAAACTTGAAAGATGTCACCTGATGATGCTGAAGACAAAGGGGTGTTGATGCAGCAGACTCGGTGGGCTGCGGGAGCATATCCTCACGAGCTCCCAGGCCCTGGGGCCTCGGGAGGCTCCGGAGGCGCTGGTGGCTCCTCTCGGAGCGTCTCCATCTCCACCAGGGCTGCAGAACGCCTGACTTCTTGAGCCTCTAGGATGGCCCTCATGATGCGCTGGTACGCAGCAGCCGCATTCGGCGAGCCGTAAGGCATGCAAACGTAGCTGTGGGGTGGACCCTCGCAGCGCCCCACTCGCGAAGGCCAGAGGCGCTCCTGAGACGCGGCTTGGTTGAGCCCTAGTATGTCGATGCAGACGCGTAGCCCACTATCCTCGCCTGGATGGGGGGGCACAGTGGGTAAGCGGCGGCTGCCTCTCATGACCCTTGACTCATGTAGCTCCTGAATGGCCTTACTGACGAACTCCTGAGGGTTTGGCCCTCCTTGCCTTGCTCATTCTTGATGGAAACGTGCTTCGAAGCACGCCTCCACATGGTGCCCAAGCGCCTTCCTTGTGACCTTGGCGAGGTCGACGGCCCTCCAGGGAAGAGCCCCCGAGCCCTGCCTGAGGAGGGCGCTAGGCGCGCTTCCCTATGCGATGGAAGGAGGTTCCCCCTGAGCAGGCGCGGGCCCTGAGGGACCTGCCTCCTGAGGGGTCGGGCCGGTCGATGTCTTCTTCTTCTTGGGGGCGGCCTCGGGAAGCCTACTGCTTCCGCGACCCGGGTCTTCCAGTGATGCGGCCTGAAAGGCTCGCTCCAGGGAGCACACTACGTCTCTCTCTTCGCAGGGCACCGTGATGACTCGACCACTTCCTGGCATCTTGAGGACGTTGTAGCCGTGGTGGGTCACGGCCATGAACTTGGCCAGCGCTGGGTACCCGAGGATGGCATTGTACGGCAGGTGAATGTGGGCGACATCGAAGTCGATGAGCTCGGTGTGGTAGTTGTCGTGTGCCCCGAAGGTGACAGGGAGGCGGACCTTCCCAATCGGGACCGTGGAGCCGTCGGTGACTCTGGAGAAAGGCTTGGTTGGCTGAAGCTGACTGTAGGGCACTTGGAGATTGTTGAACGTTTCCACGGACAGGACGTTGAGCCCTGCCCCACCATCGATGAGGGTCCTGGTGACTAGCACGTTGCTGATGATTGGGGAGCAAAGCATCGGGAGGACTCCAGCTATGGCCGCGCACTTGAGCTGATCCGCTGAGCTGAACGTGATGGCACACGCCGACCACCTGAGAGGGCACGTGGCCTCGAGCTTGGGGAGGACTGCAATCACTTCGTGGGCGAACTGCTTGAATATGCACTGAGAGGCTGGGGCTTGAGCTCCGCCCAGGATGCAGGCGATCGCACGTGGTTCCTGGAAGCCCCCAGCCCCTTCGTCCTGATGACGGTCCTCATTTCTCCTTGGCTGCGGAGGTAGCGGAGGGAGGCCTGCGTTACCTTGCGGGTGATCCTCGCGAGGCTGATCCCTCCAGCCTCACTCACGAGGCGGGTCCTGCCAGCGATCCTCGCGAGGTTGGTCGCGCCACCCTTGACGTGGGCCGCGGTCTTCCCAGCGTCCTGCGTTCCTTCCTCCTCCTCGGTCGTAGCCCCGGTCGTCGCGGTCGGGACGCCGGCCAGTCCGTCCTTCACACACGGCCCTGAGCTCTTGGCATTCATTGGTGTTATGGGTCTGGAGGTCATGGTACACGCAGTACCGACTGCCCTTGGAGGATTCGGGCTGATTTCTGCCCCGCTTGTTGTCTGGTTCTACCGCGAGCATGGCAGCCCCTTTGCGCTTTACGTCCTTGGCCTTGGGCTTCTTCTCTTCTGGGTCTGCGGCAGGCAACTCGAGGAGGGAGAGACGCCCTTCCTTGGCCCTGGCGCACTTGGTCGCCAGGTTGAACAGCTCCAAGGAAGTGCACAGATCTTCATGCATTGCGAGCTCCTCCTTCATTTTGACGTCACGCACGCCGTCAGAGAAGGCTGAAATGATGGCCTCCTCGTTCACCTTGGGAATCTTGAGGCGCGCGTTGTTGAAGCGCTGGATGTACTTCTGCAGGGTTTCCCCTGGTTGCTGCTTGATGCGGCGCATGTCGCTCACGGCGGGTGGCCGGTCGCGAGTACCCTAGAAGTTGGCGATGAAGCGGGTGCGCATCTCGTCCCAGGAGGAGATCGTGCCTGGGGCCAGGTTTAGGAGCCAGGTGCGGGCCCCATCCTTGAGAGCCATGGGGAACCAGTTTGCCATGACCTTCTCGTCTCCGTTGGCAGCCTCGATGCCCAGCTCGTAGAGCTGGAGGAACTCTGCAGGGTCAGCCGTGCCATCGTAGCAAGGAGGCAGGTCTGGCTTGAACTTGTCGGGCCACACGACGGTGCGCAGCTCGGTGGTGAAGGCGCGGCAGCCCGCTGTGGCCACGGGAGGCCTTGGAGGACGAAGGGCTCAGTCCTATGGGTCCCCGTGTGCCACAGCTGGGTGCAGCGCAGGGTCTTGACGTGCTGGAGCAGGAGCGTGGTCGGGACAAGCCGGAGCAGGGAGCGCTTGGGCAGCTTCTCGAGGGCGAGGAACTTCTTGGCAGCTCTGCTCTTGCCGCGCTGGTTCCTGACGGGGCGGGCTCCGCCCAGGGGCCGCGCGCCTTGGAGCCAGGGCGCCTTCTTGAGGGGGAGGCGGTTGAGGCACCCTAGGAGCTTCATTGCCCGCACATGGCGGGGCGCGGTGCAGCGAGAAAGATGGCGCAGGGGAGCCCCCAGCGGCGCGGATGAGTTCGGCGACTCGGTCGAGCCATTCTTTGTAGACGTTGTCTACTGGGCGGTAGCGCGGGAGCTCGTTTGCCGCGATGAGCGCAGCTCAAGCCTCCATGGCCGCGCGGGGCGCGCGGGACCAAGAACCAGCTGGGGTGAGCGAGGGCGTAGCGGTGCGGCCGTCCCGCCTCATGGACGGGTGCTGGGACGATGCTTGCTGCTCGTTCCCCGCCGGGCCAGTGGCGGTGTTGATAGCGGGCGACTGGGAACGACGAGGGCGCCCGCCGACGGGAGCCGTTGTCACGACTGGTTTTTCAATAAATAATTATTGAGAAAATCGATCTTTAGAGTCCAGTATACGAAAAGTCATCCTCACTCGTAGACAAATACTTGATGAACAGAGGACCAGTAGCATTAAATATATTACAGGGTTGAGCTGAGGCTGCTCAACAAATTATTACAAACTCGCCAATATCTTACATAAGGGCGGTTATGACACAGGGATGTGGTGGCATGCTACTAGCCCGAGGTAAAAGTGGTGGATAACTTGACTCCTAACTGGCAGCTCATTGAGCGTCGAGGTGAGGCTCGATGAATTTATTTCTGGGGTTGCAGAAGCGGATAATACAATGACCAAAACAGGATCGCACGGGACTGACTGGGACTCCTCTAGGCGTCGGACTCGCTATCAAACTCTTCATCCATGAGATCGCCTTCATCAACATCTGGCCAAATCAACAAGCCAGGTGAGTACTTTGAAAGTACTCGCAAGATAGTTCGGACAAAATATTTAATCAATGAATGCATGAATGCGTCATGAATAAAAATGATGCTCATACAACAATAATAATATTTATGCATGACTTGATAAGTAAACAAATAAATAAAAACCGATCGGGTGTCTGGAGCGACGCCTCGAAAGGTAAACAAATAAAACTCATGCCGCAGTCGGGCGTCTAAGAGACACCACATAAAGGGCTTAAAAGAAATGCCGCAGTCGAGCGTCTTAGAGACACCTCATAAAGGGCTTTAAAAGAAATGCCACAGTCGGACGTCTGAGCGACATCACATAAAGGGCTTTAAATAAATGCCACAGTCGGACGTCTGAGCGACATCACATAAAGGGCTTTAAAAGAAATGCCACAGTCGGACGTCTGAGCGACATCACATAAAGGGCACTAAAAGAAATGC
>NC_041381.1:164039424-164042549 GCF_002162155.2 Triticum dicoccoides
AGCGACATCACATAAAGGGCTTTTAAAAGAAATGCCACAGTCGGACGTCTGAGCGACATCACATAAAGGGCTTTTAAAAGAAATTCCATAGTCGGACGTCTGAGCGACATCACATAAAGGGCTTTAATAAAATTAAATACAATTATGCCACCGTCGGACGTCTGAGCGACATCACAGACGGGGCTTACAACAAATGTACATACAAGTATGCCACCGTCGGACGTCTGAGCGACATCAGACAGGGTTTGTAACAAAAATAAATAACAAGATTAGTCCATCCACAAGAATAATCTTTTAACCGGATTTATCACACATGTATTCCACCAGAGTTTTGTCACTGAGGCTGATAGCTGACAAGATAAGATGAATATAGTACTTGAACAAAGTACAAAATGATTGAAAGATTTTGTAACTCTGCAGAGTTGGTATTGACGGACCACAGCCAACGGATTTCCGTAGTCACGAATGGACTAGTTCCGTTTATGGTATTTCAGTAGAAACACATTTAACTAGTACACACCCATTTCACCTCACGATGCCAGGAATCACCCTGGACAACGTCCAAGAAAAACTTTGAGACGGGGAGGTCACAACCTCGAATAGCATGGGATCAAATTTCTATACGCGCGCTCTAAGGGGTGCCCCCCTCTCGGTCCCAACCGGAAACACCCATGCCCCCTGACCGGATGACGGGCTTTAATCCAGGGCCATGGAACCCTCATCCCGGCCTCTCTATTTGGTGTGTACCAGGAAAACGATTTGCAACTTACTAAGCCATATTCCTTTCGGAAAACATGTGACAGTACAGGAAGGAAGGAATGGAAGTGTGATTTGTTTCACGATGACACGGAAGTCAAATAATCCGGCATAAGACTGGCATGTCACAACACTGCCATCTTACCCATCCTCATGCCATCACATGGCCATGCAAATATGTATCCAACAACATAATGCTTTCCGAGACTTACTTTCCACTTATGTGCATGAAATATAACATTCAAAGAAATGTTCATAAACATGCCATGACTGAAGTAATATGCAAACATGCAGCAACCACTCATCATATCAAGAGTTCAAACATGCTTGCCTGGTTCGGAGTAGTCGGAGTTTAACTGTGTGAAGTTTGCAGCTCCGTCACCTCCTCCGGTAGCTACGGTATAAGAAAAATACATACGTAACGTAAATACCGTGAGTGTACAGAAAACTGTTCCAAAAAAATTTCAAATAAATATGAAAAACAATTAGACAGAAAAATAAGGATGACAGAAAAAGAATCAATCAAAAACCATTTTCTGTTTAAAAGTTATAAGAGTTTTGGTCCAAGGACCCATCTGTAATGAAACAGAAAGTTTCTAGGGGGCTCTGCGGAAAAGTCCAGAAAACGTTTCGTTTAAAAGAAACGGCTGAGAGACTGACAGGCAGGCTCCACCCGTTAGGTTTGAATTTTCAAACGAGGGAAACAGAGCGTGAACGTCGCCCGAGAGGTGCGGTGGTCGCCGGAGGCGATCCACGACGAGGCAAGGGATCGGGGGTTACCTTCGTGATCAGTGCACCTTTCCGCGTCTGTGGGCGGTGGTGGTGGTCGCCGGCGAGCATTGTGTCGACGGCGGCCCTTGCTCCGGCGGACGGCGGCTCGGGCAGTCGTGGATCTTGCCGGAGATAGCTGTGAGGGTCAAATCGGAGTGGGGGTTAGTCTCCTAGTTGCTCGAGAGGGTTGCAGACGAGGTTAGGGCGCCGGAGATGGCCTCACCGGAGTGAATCAAGGTGGAGGCCGAGGCGGAACGAGGCGGCCGAAGTAGGGGAAGAAGGGCCACTCAAGGCTCTTCTAGTGGCTAGGCGGGGTCTAGTGAGGTGGTGGAGTTGTGCGGGGGCGAGAGCGAGCTCGGGGGGTGCTATTTATAGCCGGCCCGAGGCGGTTGCCGAGAACGGATAAGTCCAGCGAGGGATTACGGTGGCGTTGTGGCTGGACAGTCGGCTTAGGAGCTTGAGCATCATCTAGGTGGAGCATTGGTGCCATTTCAGCGTCCAACTCAGCAAGGGCGGGAGGGTTACGGCCTGCCCTCGACGGAACGGCAGCACGGACCGTCGGCGGCAGAGAACGCGCTCTGCGCGTGTCAGGCCACGGCGACGGTGCTGCATGCGTGCGCTGGCAAGGAGGTGGCCACACGGAGCCCTCAGGGGGATTGGGACGAACGGCGTTCTGCCGCAGTTTTGCTCCCTGTCGGCCGCTACGGTGGTTCTGCCGCCGCAAGACACGCCGGCGCAGGCGGGCCAGGGTGCCACCGACGCCAGGAACGCGCCAAGCATGTGTGTGAAGCTCCGGACAAGCAGGCTAGGCTGTGAGCAACGTGCCAAGTGCACTGTGGGCATGTGACTGAAACTCTGACGGAGAACGACACTGCAAATCTGAATTTAACTGAAGATGAACAGTAATAGTGCATGCAAGGTGTTCGACAGAATGATTCTGGCATGTAGGGATTTGCAAATCACCTAGGCTCAAAAGAAAAGACAGAATTATTTTGGGAAGAGGAATAATTGGAATAAAATCCAAAAAATGGATTTTATTAGCTTGGACAGAAAGTTTGGGTTGAACCAAAGTGGAAGGAGGGGTTTTGGGGGAAGTTTTTGTTGGGGAACGTTGCAGAAAATAAAAAATTTCCTACGGTTTCACCAAGATCCATCTATGAGTTCATCCAAGCAACGAGTGAAAGGGGAGATGCATCTACATACCACTTTGTAGATCGCAAGCGGAAGCGTTCAAAGGAACGGGGTTGAAGTAGTCGTTCTCGTCGTGATCCTATCACCGGAGATCCTAGCGCCGAATGGACGGCACCTCCGCGTTCAACACACGTACGGTCAGCATGACGTCTCCTCCATCTTGATGCAGCAAGGGGGAAGGAGAGGTTGATGATGATCCAGCAGCACGACGGCGTGGTGGTGGATGCAGCAGAACTCCGGCAAGGCTTCGCCAAGCTGCTACGGGAGGAGGACGAGGTGTAGCAGGGGGAGGGAGGCGCCAAGACTTGGGTGCGGCTGCCCTCCCCCCTGCCCTCCTTTATATAGGCCCCCAGGGGGGCGCCGGCCCTGGGAGATCAATCTCCCAAGGGGGGGCGGCGTCCAAGGGG
>NC_041381.1:164042650-164056667 GCF_002162155.2 Triticum dicoccoides
ACCTAGGGTTTCCAACCCTAGGCGCAGGGGGGCCCAAGCGGGGGGCGCACCAGCCCACCAGGGGCTAGTTCCCCTCCCACTTCAGCCCACGGGACCCTCCGGGATAGGTGGCCCCACCCGGTGGACCCCCGGGACCCTTCCGGTGGTCCCGGTACAATACCGGGTGACCCCGAAACTTTCCCGATGGCCGAAACAGCACTTCCTATATAGTTTACTTTACCTCCGGACCATTCCGGAACTCGTCGTGACGTCCGGGATCTCATCCGGGACTCCGAACAACATTTGGTTTGCTGCATACTCATATTCATGTAGACATGACCGACACGGCTCTCCGGTCAATAACCAACAGCGGGATCTAGATACCCATGTTGGCTCCCACATACTCCTCGATGATCTCATCGGATGAACCACGATGTCGAGGGTTCAAGCAACCCTGTATACTATTCCCTTTGTCAGACAGTATGTTACTTGCCCGAGACTCGATCGTCGGTATCCCAATACCTCGTTCAGTCTCGTTACCGGCAAGTCACTTTACTCGTACCGTAATGCATGATCCCGTGACCAGACACTTGGTCACTTTGAGCTCATTATGATGATGCACTACCGAGTGGGCCCAGTGATACCTCTCCGTTATACGGAGTGACAAATCCCAGTCTCGATCCGTGTCAACCCAACAGACATTTTCGGAGATACCTGTAGTGCACCTTTATAGTCACCCAGTTACATTGTGACGTTTGGTACACCCAAAGCACTCCTACGGTATCCGGGAGTTACACGATCTCATGGTCTAAGGAAGAGATACTTGACATTGGAAAAGCTCTAGCAAAATGAACTACATGATCTTGTGCTATGCTTAGGATTGGGTCTTGTCCATCACATCATTCTCCTAATGATGTGATCCCATTATCAACGACATCCAATGTCCATAGTCAGGAAACCATGACTATCTGTTGATCAACGAGCTAGTCAACTAGAGGCTTACTAGGGACATATTATGGTCTATGTATTCACACGTGTATCATGATTTCCGGATAATACAATTATAGCATGAATAAAGACAATTATCATGAACAAGGAAATATAATAATAATCCTTTTATTATTGCCTCTAGGGCATATTTCCGACAGTCTCCCACTTGCACTAGAGTCAATAATCTAGTTACATTGTGATGAATCGAACACCCATAGAGTTCTGGTGTTGATCATCTTTTGCTCGCGAGAGAGGTTTAGTCAACGGATCTGCGACATTCAGATCCGTATGTACTTTGCAAATATCTATTTCTCCATCTTGAACATTTTCACGAATGGAGTTGAAGCGACGCTTGATGTGCCTGGTCTTCTTGTGAAACCTGGGCTCCTTGGCAAGGGCAATAGCTCCAGTGTTGTCACAGAAGAGTTTGATCGGCCCCGACACATTGGGTATGACTCCTAGGTCGGTGATGAACTCCTTCACCCAAATTGCTTCATGTGCTGCCTCCAAGGCTGCCATGTACTCTGCTTCACATGTAGATCCCGCCACGACGCTCTGCTTGCAGCTGCACCAGCTTACTGCTCCACCATTCAACATATACATGTATCCGGTTTGTGACTTAGAGTCATCCAGATCTGTGTCGAAGCTAGCGTCGATGTAACCCTTTACGACGAGCTCTTCGTCACCTCCATAAATGAGAAACATGTCCTTTGTCCTTTTCAGGTACTTTAGGATATTCTTGACCCATGTCCAGTGTTCCTTGCCGGGATTACTTTGGTACCAACCTACCAAACTTACGGCAAGGTTTACATCAGTTCTAGTACACAGCATGGCATACATAATAGATCCTATGGCTGAGGCATAGGGGATGACTCTCATCTCTTCTTTATCTTTTGCCGTGGTCGGGCATTGAGCCGAGCTCAATCTCACACCTTGCAGTACAGGCAAGAACCCTTTCTTGGATTGATCCATTTTGAACTTCTTCAAAATCTTATCAAGGTATATGCTTTGTGAAAGACCTATGAGGCGTCTCGATCTATCCCTATAGATCTTGATGCCTAATATGTAAGCAGCTTCTCCAAGGTCCTTCATTGAAAAACACTTATTCAAGTAGGCCTTAATGCTGTCCAAGAATTCTATATCATTTCCCATCAAAAGTATGTCATCTACATATAATATGAGAAATGCTACAGAGCTCCCACTCACTTTCTTGTAAACACAGGCTTCTCCATAAGTCTGCATAAACCCAAACGCTTTGATCATCTCATCAAAGCGAATGTTCCAACTCCGAGATGCTTGCACCAGCCCATAAATGGATCGCTGGAGCTTGCATACTTTGTTAGCATTCTTAGGATCGAAAAAACCCTCCGGCTGCATCATATACAGTTCTTCCTTAAGATGCCCGTTAATTAATGCCGTTTTGACGTCCATCTGCCATATCTCATAATCATAGTATGCGGCAATTGCTAACATGATTCGGACGGACTTAAGCTGCGCTACTGGAGAGAAAGTCTCATCGTAGTCAATCCCTTGAACTTGCCGATAACCCTTAGCGACAAGTCGAGCTTTATAGATGGCTACATTACCATCCGCGTCCGTCTTCTTCTTAAAGATCCATTTGTTTTCTATCGCTCGCTGATCATCGGGCAAGTCAGTCAAAGTCCATACTTTGTTTTCATACATGGATTCTATCTCGGATTGCATGGCTTCAAGCCATTTGTTGGAATCTGGGCCCGCCATTGCTTCCTCATAGTTCGAAGGTTCACCGTTGTCTAACAACATGATTTCCAGGACAGGGTTGCCATACCACTCTGGTGTGGAATGTGTCCTTGTGGACCTACGAAGTTCAGTAGCAACTTGATCAGAAGTACCTTGATCATCATCATTAATTTCCTCTCCAGTCGGTGTAGGCACCACAGGAACATTTTCCTGAGCTGCACTACTTTCTGGTTCAAGGGTTCAAGAGGTAGTACTTCATCGAGTTCTACTTTCCTCCCACTTACTCCTTTCGAGAGAAACTCTTTTTCCAGAAAGGATCCGTTCTTGGCAACAAAGATCTTGCCCTCGGATCTTAAGTAGAAGGTATACCCAATGGTTTCCTTAGGGTATCCTATGAAGACGCATTTTTCCGACTTGGGTTCGAGCTTTTCAGGTTGAAGTTTCTTGACATAAGCATCGCATCCCCAAACTTTTAGAAATGACAGCTTAGGTTTCTTCCCGAACCATAATTCATACGGTGTCGTCTCAACGGATTTAGACGGTGCCCTATTTAAAGTGAATGTAGCTGTCTCTAGAGCGTATCCCCAAAATGATAGCGGTAAATCGGTAAGAGACATCATAGATCGCACCATATCCAATAGAGTGCGATTATGACGTTGGGACACACCGTTACGCTGAGGTGTTCCAGGCGGCGTGAGTTGTGAAACGATTCCACATTTTCTTA
Source organism: Triticum dicoccoides (assembly GCF_002162155.2). NCBI lineage: Eukaryota > Viridiplantae > Streptophyta > Magnoliopsida > Poales > Poaceae > Triticum > Triticum dicoccoides. Next base: position 164,046,063 of record NC_041381.1, read on the forward strand.
AGTGTGTACCAAATTCGTGACTTAATTATTCTCCTCCACGATCCGATCATAAGAATTTTATCTTTCGGTCATGTTGATTCTCTACTTCATTCTGAAATTCCTTGAACTTTTCAAAGGTCTCAGACTTGTGTTTCATCAAGTAGACATACCCATATCTACTCAAGTCATAAGTGAGAGTGAGAACATAACGATATCCTCCACGAGCCTCAACGCTCATTGGACCACACACATCAGTATGTATGATTTCCAATAAGTTGGTTGCTCGCTCCATTGTTCCGGAGAACGAAGTCTTGGTCATTTTGCCCATGAGGCATGGTTCGCATGTGTCAAATGATTCATAATCGAGAGACTCTAAAAGTCCATCAGCATGGAGCTTCTTCATGCGCTTGACACCAATGTGACCAAGGCGGCAGTGCCACAAGTATGTGAGACTATCGTTATCAACTTTACATCTTTTGGTATTCACGCTATGAATATGTGTAACATTACGTTCGAGATTCATTAAGAATAAACCATTGACCATCGGGGCATGACCATAAAACATTTCTCTCATATAAATAGAACGACCATTATTCTCGGATTTAAATGAGTAGCCATCTCGTATCAAACAAGATCCAGATACAATGTTCATGCTCAAACTTGGCACTAAATAACAATTATTGAGGTTTAAAACTAATCCCGTAGGTAAATGCAGAGGTAGCGTGCCGACGGCGATCACATCGACCTTGGAACCATTCCCGACGCGCATCGTCACCTCGTCCTTTGCCAGTCTCCGCTTATTCCGCAGCTCCTGCTGTGAGTTACAAATGTGAGCAACGGCACCGGTATCAAATACCCAGGAGTTACTACGAGTACTGGTAAGGTACACATCAATTACATGTATATCAAATATACCTTTAGTGTTGCCGGCCTTCTTGTCCGCTAAGTATTTGGGGCAGTTCCGCTTCCAGTGACCCTTACCCTTGCAATAAAAGCACTCATCTCAGGCTTGGGTCCATTCTTTGACTTCTTCCTGGCAACTGGCTTACCGGGCGCGGCAACATCTTTGCCGTCCTTCTTGAAGTTCTTCTTACCTTGCCCTTCTTGAACTTAGTGGTCTTATTGACCATCAACACTTGATGTTCTTTCTTGATTTCAACCTCTGCTGACTCTAGCATTGAGAATACTTCAGGAATGGTCTTCACCATCCCCTGCATATTGTAGTTCAACACAAAGCTCTTGTAGCTCGGTGGGAGCGACTGAAGGATTCTGTCAATGACCGCCTCTTCTGGGAGGTTGATCTCCAGCTAGGACAGGCGGTTGTGCAACCCAGACATTTTGAGTATGTGCTCACTGACAGAACTGTTTTCCTCCATCTTACAACTATAGAACTTGTAGGAGACTTCATATCTCTCGACCCGGGCATGAGCTTGGAAAACCATTTTCAGCTCCTCGAACATCTCATATGCTTCGTGCTTCTCAAAACGCTTTTGGAGGCCCGGTTCTAAGCTGTAAAGCATGCTGCACTAAACGAGGGAGTAATCATCAGCACGTGATTGCCAAGTGTTCATAACGTCTTGGTTCTCTGGGATGGGTGCTTCACCTAGCGGTGCATCTAGGACATAATCTTTCTTGGCTGCTATGAGGATGATCCTCAGGTTTCGGACCCAGTCCGAATAGTTGCTGCCATCATCTTTCAGCTTGGTTTTCTCTAGGAACGCGTTGAAGTTCATGTTGACATGAGCGTTGGCCATTTGATCTACAAGACATATTTTGCAAAGGTTTCAGACTAAGTTCATGATAATTAAGTTCATCTAATCAAATTATTTAATGAACTCCCACTCAGATTAGACATCCCTCTAGTCATCTAAGTGTTACACCGTCCGAGTCGACTAGGCCGTGTCCGATCATCACGTGAGACGGACTAGTCATCATCGGTGAACATCTCCATGTTGATCGTATCTTCCATACGACTCATGTTCGACCTTCGGTCTCTGTGTTCCGAGGCCATGTCTGTACATGCTAGGCTCGTCAAGTTAACCCTAAGTGTTCTGCATGTGTAAATCTGTCTTACACCCGTTGTATGTGAACGTAAGGATCTATCACACCCGATCATCACGTGGTGCTTCGAAACGACGTACTTTAGCAACGGTGCACAGTTAGGGGGGAACACTTTCTTGAAATTATTATAAGGGATCATCTTATTTACTACCGCCGTTCTAAGTAAACAAGATGCATAAAACATAATAAACATCACATGCAATTATATAGTAGTGACATGATATGGCCAATATCATATAGCTCCTTCGATCTCCATCTTCGGGGCTCCATGATCATCTTCGTCACCGGCATGACACCATGATCTCCATCATCATGATCTCCATCACTGTGTCTTCATGAAGTTGTCACGCCAACGACTACTTCTACTTCTATGGCTAACGCGTTTAGCAATAAAGTAAAGTAATTTACATGGCATTCTTCAATGACACGCAGGTCATACAAAAAATAAAGACAACTCCTATGGCTCCTGCCGGTTGTCATACTCATCGACATGCAAGTCGTGATTCCTATTACAAGAACATGATCTCATACATCACAATATATCATTCATCATTCATCACAACTTCTGGCCATATCACATCACATGACAATTACTGCAAAAACAAGTTAGGCGTCCTCTAATTGTTGTTGCATCTTTTACGTGGCTGCAATTGGGTTCTAGCAAGAACGTTTTCTTACCTATGAGTAACCACAACGTGATTCTGTCAACTTCTATTTACCCTTCATAAGGACCCTTTTCATCTAATCCGCTCCAACTAAAGTAGGAGAGACAGACACCCGCTAGCCACCTTATGCAACTAGTGCATGTAAGTCGGTGGAACCTATCTCACGTAAGCGTACCTGTAAGGTCGGTCCGGGCCGCTTCATCCCATAATGCCGCTGAAGCAAGAAAAGACTAGTAGCGTCAAGCAAGTTGACAAGATCTACGCCCACAACAAAAGTGTGTTCTACTCGTGCAATAGAGGACTACGCATAGACCTAGCTCTGATACCACTGTTGGGGAACGTTGCAGAAAATAAAAAATTTCCTACGGTTTCACCAAGATCCATCTATGAGTTCATCTAAGCAACGAGTGAAAGGGAGATGCGTCTACATACCACTTTGTAGATCGCGAGTGGAAGCGTTCAAAGGAACGGGGTTGAAGTAGTCGTTCTCGTCGTGATCCTATCACCGGAGATCCTAGCGCCGAACGGACGGCACCTCCGCGTTCAACACACGTAGGGTCAGCGTGACGTCTCCTCCGTCTTGATCCAGCAAGGGGGAAGGAGAGGTTGATGATGATCCAGCAGCACGACGGCGTGGTGGTGGATGCAACAGAACTCCGGCAGGGCTTCGCCAAGCTGCTGCGGGAGGAGGACGAGGTGTAGCAGGGGGAGGGAGGCGCCAAGACTTGGGTGCGGCTGCCCTCCCCCCTGCCCTCCTTTATATAGGCCCCCAGGGGGGGCGCCAGCCCTGGGAGATCAATCTCCCAAGGGGGGCGGCGGCCAAGGGGGGTGGAGTGCCCCCCAAGGCAAGTGGTGTGCCCCCCCCCCCACCTAGGGTTTCCAACCCTAGGCGCAGGGGGGCCCAAGCGGGGGGGCACACCAGCCCACCAGGGGCTGGTTCCCCTCCCACTTCAGCCCACGGGGCCCTCCGGGATAGGTGGCCCCACCCGGTGGACCCCCGGGACCCTTCCGGTGGTCCCGGTACAATACCGGGTGACCCCGAAACTTTCCCGATGGCCGAAACAGCACTTCCTATATAGTTTTCTTTACCTCCGGACCATTCCGGAACTCGTCGTGACGTCCGGGATCTCATCCGGGAATCTGAACAACATTCGGTTTGCTGCATACTCATATTCATACAACCCTAGCGTCACCGAACCTTAAGTGTGTAGACCCTACGGGTTCGGGAGACATGTAGACATGACCGGCACGGCTCTTCGGTCAATAACCAACAGCAGGATCAGGATACCCATGTTGGCTCCCACATACTCCTCGATGATCTCATCGGATGAACCACGATGTCGAGGGTTCAAGCAACCCTGTATACTATTCCCTTTGTCAGACGGTATGTTACTTGCCCGAGACTCGATCGTCGGTATCCCAATACCTCGTTCAGTCTCGTTACCGGCAAGTCACTTTACTCGTACCGTAATGCATGATCCTGTGACCAGACACTTGGTCACTTTGAGCTCAATATGATGATGCACTACCAAGTGGGCCCAGTGATACCTCTCCGTTATACGGAGTGACAAATCCCAGTCTTGATCCGTGTCAACCCAACAGACATTTTCGGAGATACCTGTAGTGCACCTTTATAGTCACCCAGTTACGTTGTGACGTTTGGTACACCCAAAGCACTTCTACGGTATCCGGGAGTTACACGATCTCATGGTCTAAGGAAGAGATACTTGACATTGGAAAAGCTCTAGCAAAACGAACTACACGATCTTGTGCTATGCTTAGGATTGGGTCTTGTCCATCACATCATTCTCCTAATGATGTGATCCCGTTATCAACGACATCCAATGTCCATAGTCAGGAAACCATGACTATCTGTTGATCAACGAGCTAGTCAACTAGAGGCTTACTAGGGACATATTATGGTCTATGTATTCACACGTGTATCATGATTTCCGGATAATACAATTATAGCATGAATAAAGACAATTATCATGAACAAGGAAATATAATAATAATCCTTTTATTATTGCCTCTAGGGCATATTTCCAACAGTCTCCCACTTGCACTAGAGTCAATAATCTAGTTACATTGTGATGAATCGAACACCCATAGAGTTCTGGTGTTGATCATGTTTTGCTTGCGAGAGAGGTTTAGTCAACGGATCTGCGACATTCAGATCCTTATGTACTTTGCAAATATCTATTTCTCCATCTTGAACATTTTCACGGATGGAGTTGAAGCGACGCTTGATGTGCCTGGTCTTCTTGTGAAAACTGGGCTCCTTGGCAAGGGCAATAGCTCCAGTGTTGTCACAGAAGAGTTTGATCGGCCCCGACGCATTGGGTATGACTCCTAGGTTGGTGATGAACTCCTTCACCCAAATTGCTTCATGCGCTGCCTCCAAGGCTGCCATGTACTCCGCTTCACATGTAGATCCCGCCACAACGCTCTGCTTGCAGCTGCACCAGCTTACTGCTCCACAATTCAACATATACATGTATCCGGTTTGTGACTTAGAGTCATCCAGATCTGTGTCGAAGCTAGCATCGACGTAACGCTTTACGACGAGCTCTTCATCACCTCCATAAACGAGAAACATGTCCTTTGTCCTTTTCAGGTACTTCAGGATATTCTTGACCGCTGTCCAGTGTTCCTTGCCGGGATTACTTTGGTACCTACCTATCAAACTTACGGCAAAGTTTACATCAGGTCTAGTACACAGCATGGCATACATAATAGATCCTATGGCTGAGGCATAGGGGATGACGCTCATCTCTTCTTTATCTTTTGCCGTGGTCGGGCATTGAGCCGAGCTCAATCTCACACCTTGCAGTACAGGCAAGAACCCTTTCTTGGACTGATCCATTTTGAACTTCTTCAAAATCTTATCATGGTATGTGCTTTGTGAAAGATCTATGAGGCGTCTCGATTTATCCCTATAGATCTTGATGCCTAATTGTAAGCAGCTTCTCCAAGGTCCTTCATTGAAAAACACTTATTCAAGTAGGCCTTAATGTTGTCCAAGAATTCTATATCATTTCCCATCAAAAGTATGTCATCTACATATAATATGAGAAATGCTACAGACCTCCCACTCACTTTCTTGTAAACGCAGGCTTCTCCATAAGTCTGCATAAACCCAAACGCTTTGATCATCTCATCAAAGCGAATGTTCCAACTCCGAGATGCTTGCACCAGCCCATAAATGGATCGCTGGAGCTTGCATACTTTGTTAGCATTCTTAGGATCGACAAAACCCTCCGGCTGCATCATATACAGTTCTTCCTTAAGATGCCCGTTAATTAATGCCGTTTTGTCGTCCAGCTGCTATATCTCATAATCATAGTATGTGGCAATTGCTAACATGATTCGGACGGACTTAAGCTTCGCTACTAGAGAGAAAGTCTCATCATAGTCAATCCCTTGAACTTGCCGATAACCCTTAGCGACAAGTCGAGCTTTATAGATGGTTACATTACCATCCGCGTCCGTCTTCTTATTAAAGATCCATTTGTTTTCTATCGCTCGCTGATCATCAGGCAAGTCAGTCAAAGTCCATACTTTGTTTTCATACATGGATTCTATCTCGGATTGCATGGCTTCAAGCCATTTGTTGGAATCTGGGCCCGCCATTGCTTCCTCATAGTTCGAAGGTTCACCGTTGTCTAACAACATGATTTCCAGGACAGGGTTGCCATACCACTCTGGTGTGGAATGTGTCCTTGTGGACCTACGAAGTTCAGTAGCAACTTGATCAGAAGTACCTTGATCATCATCATTAATTTCCTCTCCAGTCGGTGTAGGCACCACAGGAACATTTTCCTGAGCTGCACTACTTTCTGGTTCAAGAGGTAGTACTTCATCGAGTTCTACTTTCCTCCCACTTACTCCTTTCGAGAGAAACTCTTTTTCCAGAAAGGATCTGTTCTTGGCAACAAAGATCTTGCCCTTGGATCTTAAGTAGAAGGTATACCCAATGGTTTCCTTAGGGTATCCTATGAAGACGCATTTTTCCGACTTGGGTTCGAGCTTTTCAGGTTGAAGTTTCTTGACATAAGCATCGCATCCCCAAACTTTTAGAAATGACAGCTTAGGTTTCTTCCCAAACCATAATTCATACGGTGTCGTCTCAACGGATTTAGATGGTGCCCTATTTAAAGTGAATATAGCTGTCTCTAGAGCGTATCCCCAAAATGATAGCGGTAAATCGGTAAGAGACATCATAGATCGCACCATATCCAATAGAGTGCGATTACGACGTTCGGACACACTGTTACGCTGAGGTGTTCCACGCGGCGTGAGTTGTGAAACGATTCCACATTTTCTTAAGTGTGTACCAAATTCATGACTTAAATATTCTCCTCCACGATCCGATCGTAAGAATTTTATCTTTCGGTCACATTGATTCTCTACTTCATTCTGAAATTCCTTGAACTTTTCAAAGGTCTCAGACTTGTGTTTCATCAAGTAGACATACCCATATCTACTCAAGTCATCAGTGAGAGTGAGAACATAACGATATCCTCCACGAGCCTCAATGCTCATTGGACCACACACATCAGTATGTATGATTTCCAATAAGTTGGTTGCTCGCTCCATTGTTCCGGAGAACGGAGTCTTGGTCATTTTGCCCATGAGGCATGGTTCGCATGTGTCAAATGATTCATAATCGAGAGACTCTAAAAGTCCATCAGCATGGAGCTTCTTCATGCGCTTGACACCAATGTGACCAAGGCGGCAGTGCCACAAGTATGTGGGACTATCGTTATCAACTTTACATCTTTTGGTATTCACGCTATGAATATGTGTAACATTACGTTCGAGATTCATTAAGAATAAACCATTGACCATCGGGGCATGACCATAAAACATATCTCTCATATAAATAGAACAACCATTATTCTCGGATTTAAATGAGTAGCCATCTCGTATCAAACGAGATCCAGATACAATGTTCATGCTCAAACTTGGCACTAACTAACTATTATTGAGGTTTAAAACTAATCCCGTAGGTAAATGTAGAGGTAGCGTGCTGACGGCGATCACATCGACCTTGGAACCATTCCCGACGCGCATCGTCACCTCGTCCTTTGCCAGTCTCCGCTTATTCCGCAGCTCCTGCTGTGAGTTACAAATGTGAGCAACGGCACCAGTATCAAATACCCAGGAGTTACTACGAGTAATGGTAAGGTACACATCAATTACATGTATATCAAATATACCTTTAGTGTTGCCGGCCTTCTTGTCCGCTAAGTATTTGGGGCAGTTCCTCTTCCAGTGACCCTTCCCCTTGCAATAAAAGCACTCAGTCTCAGGCTTGGGTCCATTCTTTGACTTCTTCCTGGCAACTGGCTTACCGGGCGCGGCAACATCTTTGCCGTCCTTCTTGAAGTTCTTCTTACCTTGCCCTTCTTGAACTTAGTGGTCTTATTGACCATCAACACTTGATGTTCTTTCTTGATTTCAACCTCTGCTGACTTCAGCATTGAGAATACTTCAAGAATGGTCTTCACCATCCCCTGCATATTGTAGTTCAACACAAAGCTCTTGTAGCTCGATGGGAGCGACTGAAGGATTCTGTCAATGACCGCCACTTCCGGGAGGTTGATCTCCAGCTGGGACAGGCGGTTGTGCAACCCAGACATTTTGAGTATGTGCTCACTGACAGAACTGTTTTCCTCCATCTTACAACTATAGAACTTGTCGGAGACTTCATATCTCTCGACCCGGGCATGAGCTTGGAAAACCATTTTCAGCTCCTCGAACATCTCATATGCTCCGTGCTTCTCAAAACGCTTTTGGAGGCCCGGTTCTAAGCTGTAAAGCATGCCGCACTAAACGAGGGAGTAATCATCAGCACGTGATTGCCAAGTGTTCATAACGTCTTGGTTCTCTGGGATGGGTGCTTCACCTAGCGGTGCATCTAGGACATAATCTCTCTTGGCTGCTATGAGGATGATCCTCAGGTTCTGGACCCAGTCCGAATAGTTGCTGCCATCATCTTTCAGCTTGGTTTTCTCTAGGAACGCGTTGAAGTTCATGTTGACATGAGCGTTGGCCATTTGATCTACAAGACATATTTTGCAAAGGTTTCAGACTAAGTTCGTGATAATTAAGTTCATCTAATCAAATTATTTAATGAACTCCCACTCAGATTAGACATCCCTCTAGTCATCTAAGTGTTACACGGTCCGAGTCGACTAGGCCGTGTCCGATCATCACGTGAGACGGACTAGTCATCATCGGTGAACATCTCCATGTTGATCGTATCTTCCATACGACTCATGTTCTGCCTTTCGTTCTCTGTGTTCCAAGGCCATGTATGTACATGCTAGGCTCGTCAAGTTAACCCTAAGTGTTCTGCATGTGTAAATCTGTCTTACACCCGTTGTATGTGAACGTAAGGATCTATCACACCCGATCATCACGTGGTGCTTCGAAACGACGAACTTTAGCAACGGTGCACAGTTAGGGGGAACACTTTCTTGAAATTATTATAAGGGATCATCTTATTTACTACCGCCGTTCTAAGTAAACAAGATGCATAAAACATAATAAACATCACATGCAATTATATAGTAGTGACATGATATGGCCAATATCATATAGCTCCTTCGATCTCCATCTTCGGGGCTCCATGATCATCTTCGTCACCGGCATGACACCATGATCTCCATCATCATGATCTCCATCACTGTGTCTTCATGAAGTTGTCATGCCAACGACTACTTCTACTTCTATGGCTAACGCGTTTAGCAAAAAAGTAAAGTAATTTCCATGGCATTCTTCAATGACACGCAGGTCATACAAAAAATAAAGACAACTCCTATGGCTCCTGCCGGTTGTGATAATCATCGACATGCAAGTCGTGATTCCTATTACAAGAACATGATCTCATACATTACAATATATCATTCATCATTCATCACAACTTCTGGCCATATCACATCACATGACAATTGCTGCAAAAACAAGTTAGACGTCATCTAATTGTTGTTGCATCTTTTACGTGGCTGCAATTGGGTTCTAGCAAGAACGTTTTCTTACCTACGAGTAACCACAACGTGATTTTGTCAACTTTTATTTACCCTTCATATGGACCCTTTTCATCTAATCCGCTCCAACTAAAGTAGGAGAGACAGACACCCACTAGCCACCTTATGCAACTAGTGCATGTCAGTCGGTGGAACCTATCTCACGTAAGCGTACGTGTAAGGTCGGTCCCGGCCGCTTCATCCCACAATGCCGCTGAAGCAAGAAAGGACTAGTAGCGGCAAGCAAGTTGACAAGATCTACGCCCACAACAAAATTGTGTTCTACTCGTGCAATAGAGAACTACGCATAGACCTACCTCTGATACCACTGTTGGGGAATGTTGCAGAAAATAAAAATTTTCCTACGGTTTCACCAAGATCCATCTATGAGTTCATCTAAGAAATGAGTGAAAGGGGAGATGCATCTACATACCACTTTGTAGATCGCGAGCGGAAGCGTTCAAAGGAACGGGGTTGAAGTAGTCGTTCTCGTGGTGATCCTATCACCGGAGATCCTAGCGCCGAACGGATGGCACCTCCGCGTTCAAAACACGTATGGTCAGCGTGACATCTTCTCCGTCTTGATCCAGCAAGGGAGAAGGAGAGGTTGATGATGATCCAGCAGCACGACGGCGTGGTGGTGGATGCAGCAGAACTCCGGCAGGGCTTCGCCAAGCTGCTGCGGGAGGAGGACGAGGTGTAGCAGGGGGAGGGAGGCGCCAAGACTTGGGTGCGGCTGCCCTCCCCCCTGCCCTCCTTTATATAGGCCCCCAGGGGGGCGCCGGCCCTGGGAGATCAATCTCCCAAGGGGGGCGGCGGCCAAGGGGGGTGGAGTGCCCCCCAAGGCAAGTGGTGCGCCCCCCCCC
>NC_041381.1:164057018-164065079 GCF_002162155.2 Triticum dicoccoides
GGGCTGGTTCCCCTCCCACTTCAGCCCACGGGGCCCTCCGGGATAGGTGGCCCCACCCGGTGGACCCCCGGGACCCTTCCGGTGGTCCCGGTACAATACCGGGTGACCCCAAAACTTTCCCGATGGCCAAAACAGCACTTCCTATATAGTTTTCTTTACCTCCGGACGATTCCAGAACTCCTCGCGACGTCCGAGATCTCATCCGAGACTCTGAACAACATTCGGTTTGCTGCATACTCATATTCATACAACCCTAGCGTCACCGAACCTTAAGTGTGTAGACCCTACGGGTTCGGGAGACATGTAGACATGACCGAGATGGCTCTTCGGTCAATAACCAACAGCAGGATCTGGATACCCATGTTGGCTCCCACATACTCGTCGATGATCTCATCGGATGAACCACGATGTCGACGGTTCAAGCAACCCCGTATACTATTCCCTTTGTCAGACGGTATGTTACTTGCCCGAGACTCGATCGTCAGTATCCCAATACCTCGTTCAGTCTCGTTACCGGCAATTCACTTTACTCGTACCGTAATGCATGATCCCGTGACCAGACACTTGGTCACTTTGAGCTCATTATGATGATGCACTACCGAGTGGGCCCAGTGATACCTCTCCGTTATACGGAGTGACAAATCCCAGTCTCGATCCGTGTCAACCCAACAGACATTTTCGGAGATACCTGTAGTGCACCTTTATAGTCACCCAGTTAAGTTGTGATGTTTGGTACACCCAAAGCACTCCTACGGTATCCGGGAGTTACACGATCTCATGGTCTAAGGAAGATATACTTGACATTGGAAAAGCTCTAGCAAAATGAACTACACAATCTTGTGCTATGCTTAGGATTGGGTCTTGTCCATCACATCATTCTCCTAATGATGTGATCCCGTTATCAACGACATCCAATGTCCATAGTCAGGAAACCATGACTATCTGTTGATCAACGAGCTAGTCAACTAGAGGCTTACTAGGGACATATTATGGTCTATGTATTCACACGTGTATCATGATTTCCGGATAATATAATTATAGCATGAATAAATACAATTATCATGAACAAGGAAATATAATAATAATCCTTTTATTATTGCCTCTAGGGCATATTTCCAACAGTTTTACCATGGGAGGCATGGTAAAAATCAAGAGGGATCAAAACCAAAAATAAAAGCCCAAAATCAAAAGGGTTTCTTTTTAGAAGAAAAAGAATCCAAGAAAAGATTTTCAGAGGGCAAACTTAGAAGAGGGTTTTTTTAAGAAGGGTTTAAAAGACCTTCTTCAAACCAAGCAAGGCTCTTTCTGAAAACAAAACTCACAAAATCTTGGAGTGTCACAGCACCTACCCCCTTAGGAAAAATCTCGTCCCCGAGATTTCAGCTGATCCTTAAACAGGTGTGGGTGCTCTATCCAAAGAAAATCCTCGCTCTCCCAAGTTGCTTCATTCTCGGTGTGATTGCTCCACTGAACTCTGAAAAACTTGATGGTTTTCTGTCAGGTCCTCCTCTCAGACTCTTCTAATATTTTTATTGGGTGCTCCCGGTAGGAGAGGTCTGGTTGTACGTCAATATTTTCATGTGACACTTGCTTCTCTGGGTTGCTCACGTACTTTCTCAACTGCGAGATGTGAAACACATTGTGGATACCGGATAAATCTCCGGGTAGGTCTAGCTGGTAGGCTACCGTGCCTCTTCGGGCCACTATATGAAATGGTCCTATGAATCTTGGTGCTAGCTTTCCCTTAATCCTAAATCGCTGCAGCCCCTTCATAGGAGAAACTCTTAGGTATACCAATTCTCCGGGTTCAAAACTGATTTCCCGATGCTTTCGATCGTAATAACTCTTCTGCCGACTTTGAGCTGTTTTGAGTCGATCTCTAATGGTCTTCACTTTCTCCTTGGCCTCCTTGAGCATATCTGGGCCGAAGATATGGCTGTCTCCGGTCTCTGACCAATTTAGCGGGGTACGGCATCTTCTCCCATATAGAGCTTCAAAGGGTGCCATTTGCAAGCTGGCTTGATAGCTGTTGTTGTATGCGAACTCTGCATATGGCAAACTTTCTTCCCAACTGGTTCCATAGGTGAGGACACAGGCTCTCAGCATGTCTTCTAGGATTTGGTTTACGCGTTCAGTCTGCCCATCAGTCTGGGGATGGTATGCGGTACTGAATGCTAGTTGGGTTCCCAGTGCCTGTTGTAGGTGGTCCCAAAATCTAGAGACGAACTGTGTGCCTCTATCGGAGATGATAGTCTTTGGGACTCCATGTAGGCAAATGATACGGGCAAGATAAAGTCTGGCCAGTCTCTGAGTGGTGTAAGTTGTCTTCACCGGAATAAAATGTGCCACTTTGGTTAATCTGTCGGTTATGACCCATATGGCATCGTTTCCGTGTCGTGACCGTGGCAGTCCAACGATAACGTCCATCCCGATCTCGTCCCACTTCCACTCGGGTATCTTGTTTGGCTGTAACAGCCCGGCTGGTTTCTGGTGCTCGGCCTTGATACGCTGACAAGAGTCACAGCATGCAATGAATGTGGCTATATCTCTCTTCATACCGTGCCACCAAAAATTTCCCTGAAGGTCTTTGTACATTTTTGTCCCTCCAAGATGGATTGAATACGGAGCTGTGTGACTTTCAGCCAAAATTTGTTGTTTGAGGTCCTTGATATTTGGTACGCAAAGTCTCTCTCTGTACCACAATATTCCTTGCTCATCTATGTTGAATTCTGAGGCTTTGCCCAAACTCACTTTCCTTTTTATGCCCTCAATGCTGGGGTGTCCGTGCTGGGCTTCCTTGATCTTTTCCATCAGGGTAGGCTGTATTTCTAGATTCGACACACTACCTTCGGTAACCATTATTAAATTGAGTCTGGCAAATTCCTGTTGAAATTCTGGCCTCAACTCTGGTATATTGTCGTCGTTCGTGCTGGGATTCCGACTAAGGGCATTTGCCACAACATTTGCTTTTCCGGGATGATAGTGGATTCCAACATCATAATCCTTCACCAACTCTAACCAGCGTCGTTGCCGTAAATTAAGTTCCGGCTGTGTGAAAATATACTTAAGACTCTTATGGTCTGTGTATATTTCACAACGGTTTCCGAGTAGAAAGTGTCTCCATTCCTTGAGTGCATGGATGACTGCTGCCAATTCTAAGTCATGGGTGGGATAATTTTCCTCATGCTTGCGAAGTTGTCTGGAGACATATGCAACTACCTTGCCTTTTTGCATCAATACGCATCTGAGGCCTTTCCGGGATGCATCACAATATACCTCAAAATTCTTGTGTATATCTGGCACAATTAATACTGGTGCCGTTGTTAATTTTATTTTTAGCTCTTGGAAGCTTTTCTCACTTGCTTCTGTCCATTCAAACTTCTTGCCTTTCTTGAGCAACTGTGTCATGGGCTTTGCTATGGTGGAGAATCCTTCAATAAATCTCTGATAATAGCCTGCCATTCCCAAGAAACTCTGTACGTCCGTTACGTTAGCTGGTGGTTTCCAGCCAAGTACGGCCTTGACTTTTTCCGGGTCTACTGCAATACCTTCTTGGGTTAGCACGTGGCCCAGAAAACCCACCTGCCTTAGCCAGAATTCACATTTGCTGAATTTGGCGTACAGTTGATGTTTCCTGAGTTCTCCGAGTACAATCCTGAGATGCTCGGCGTGCTCTTCTGGTGTTTTGGAGTATATCAGAATATCATCGATGAGTACCACAACAAACTTGTCCATATACTTCATAAATACTTTGTTCATGAGGTGAACAAAATATGCGGGGGCGTTGGTTAGCCCGAATGGCATCACTGTGAACTCATACAACCCATATCTGGAAGTGAAGGCGGTCTTGGGAATATCTTCTGTTCGCACTTTTAATTGGTGGTATCCTGATCTCAAGTCAATTTTTGAGAAGACTTTGGCCTGTGCGAGCTGATCAAATAAATCATTTATTCGGGGCATTGGGTATTTGTTCTTGATTGTGACCATGTTGAGAGTTCGATAATCAATACACAATCTCAGAGTCCCATCCTTTTTCTTGGCAAATAAAATTGGAGAGCCCCAAGGTGAGGAGCTGGCTCGTATGTATCCTTTCTCCAATAATTCTTTTATTTGCTTCTTCAACTCTACCAATTCGGATGGTGCCATTCTGTATGGTTTCTTGTAAATGGGAGCGGTTCCGGGTGCTAGCTCAATGCTGAATTCTATCTCTCTGTCTGGTGGCATGCCTGGTAGTTCTTCTGGAAATACGTCTGGAAATTCACATATTACTGGAACCTTGTTCAGCTCAAAAACGTCCACCTTATTTAATCTCGGTTGCCAGGTATTTGTCTCTCTTTGGCTGAAACTTTTATTTTCTTCCCATGATGGTGTGTGAGAATCACGGTCCGATTGAAGCAGTCAATAAAACCTTTGTTGGTGGTTAACCAATCCGTCCCTAGGATGACATCCAGTCCTTTGCTTTCCAATACAATAAGGTTGGCGTAAAACTTCAATCCTTCAAATTCAATAACCACACCTTGACAGTAACTCTGGGTCACTTGCTTAATCCCAGGGGACTTGATGATCATTGATTTCTCCAAGGGAAGCATCGAAAAATTATTTTGCAAAGCAAAACTCTTCAAAATGAATGAGTGAGAAGCTCCAGAATCAAACAAAACCATGGTAGGTATTGTGTTGATGGGGTATGTACCGAGTACGATATCTGGGGCGTTCTGTGCTTCCTCTCGGGTCACGTGGTTCAGATGACCTTTTCGGTGGTTGTTATTGGGGTTGAAATTGCTTCGCTTTGGCGCTGAATTATTGCCACCATTATTGAGCTTCGGGGTTGAGTTCCTTGGCTTGGGGCACTGCTTGGCATAGTGCCCTTCTTCTCCACAAGCATAACAAGTAACACATGGGCGATAGGTGAACTCCTTGTCTCTTGCATGGAAATTCTTGATTGGGTGTGAATTATCCATCGGGGTTTTGTGTATTCCACCCTTCTGAAATTTCGTCTTGCTTCTGGGGTTGCGAGTAAAAGTAGTCTGGTCCCTTTTGCGTTTGCGGATATCTTCCAGGCTACGTTGCTCATTTTCTAGAGTAATGGCCTTATCCACCAGTGTTTTAAAATCTGGGAAGGTAGCACAACCAGCTGGCATTTAAGGGCGGGTGCCAGGCCTTCCAAGAATTTTTCCATCTTCTTGCTCTCGGTCTTGCGCTCTTCATTTGCGTAGCAAGACAGCAGAGTAAATTCGCTGTTGTATTCTGACACTGTCATGGTCCTTTGCTTTAGGTCATCAAATTCTCTCTTCTTGATTTTCATAACACTCTTAGGAATGTGTGCCCCACGAAAACCTTCTTTGAAATCCTCCCAGGTTATTTCATTTTCGTTGGCGTGCATGTGCAGGAAGTTTTCCCACCACGATGCGGCTGCTCCTGTGAGATAATGTGGTGCATACAATACTTTTTCACGGTCTGAACACTGTGCGATAATTAATTTTCTCTCCATGTCTCGAAGCCAGTCGTCGGCCTCAAGAGGCTTGTCAGTATGAGAAAATGTTGGAGGACGCGTCTTCTGTAACTCAGATAATTTGGATTGTGGTTGATACTGACCACGGTTACTTCCCATATTGATGAATTGGTTCATCATTTCCTAGTGTTGTTGCTGACTCTGTTCATACAGACGACACACTTGTGTAAAAGTTGTTTCACTGTCCTGTTGACTTGTCTGTCCCTAAGTGAAATTGTGGTTTTGCGGTGTGCCATAATTTTCTTCTGGTTGATTTGGCATGGAGCGCGTCCAAGGATGAGACATTTTTCACTCTGGGGATATATTTTCTGAAACTCGTAAGACAAGAAAGAGAGTCGCAGAAGTCAATAAAATCACACACAAAGAGAAATTTTAAAACTCCAGGATACTTTTGAAAATACACGATTGCGCGCGGAGAAGGACTATTACATATCTTACACGCAAGCATAATTATACATTACATCACTCAGGATATGCGTACATAATCCTGACATGTTATTTAAACTAGTGCACTTCTCCAGATCCTACATGATGCGCAAACAGGCTACTTCTCACAACCTATGTACAAATAAACATATTACACAAGTCGGTACATCGCATGGCGTCTACGCGTACTCAGTCGGAGATGGTGAGGATCTCCCTTGGCCTGCCGAGGGTGAGACGCAGTGACGTTGGGGAATCAACTTCCTCCTTGCTAATAGGTTCCAGACGAGGAACGCTGCGCTGAGCTGATGGAGCGGGTGCCGTAGGCGGAGTAACCTGAATAAGAGTGGGCGGAATAGGTGGAGTAGCATATATGGGAGTGGGTGTAAAAAGTGGTGCAGCGCGAATGGGAGTGGGTGCAATAGCCTGGTTAAATTCCTCAGTGGTAGGCAGACGACGTGTAGTGGCGAGAATGGTTGGTGAATGAGAAGCTGAGGACGAGATAAAAGTCAGTGGTGTGTAGGAGTTCCCTCCTGTTAGCAGCACAGCCATGAACTGAGTCCATGCGGGCAGCTACGAGGTCGTTCACCATGCTGTCGAAGGATGCCTCCAGGGCTCGGAGGTACTCGACCAGCATCTCAAAAGCCTCGTCTTGCTCTCCTCTAGGGCAAGAGAATGAGTAGTGACAGGTGTAAGGCACGTGGCATGGAAGGTAGTGGTAGCGACGGGTCTTCATTGCAGGAAGGACATCCCGAAGACGAGCTATCGCCTCACGGGCTGCCATCTGCATAGCATGCCTCTCTGTAGGCATGGCTCTCCCCAAGAAACGGAAGCGGCGCATCTCAACACGCCCTCCCCTGAATTGCACTGCGGCCTGGTGCATGGTCAGACTGTCATTGATCTTGTGCGGATAAAGTGTGAAGACTGGGCGCACGGATGGCCCCATCGCGACCTGAACGATGAAGGAGAGGAGTTTGACGAACCCCTCAGGCACGTTGGCGAACATTTGAGACTCGCAGTCGCTACCGGCCATCTACAAAAGTAGGCAAAAATTCTGAATGATCAGATCATAAATTTTTATGCTGACTGTCAGAAAAATGACTACATTTATAAAAACATGAATAAACTCTATCCTGCTAATAACTAATTAGCGATCGCACCTAGTGGCTTCCTACAGTCAGCCTGGCTTTGATACCAAATCTGTCACGATTGGTTTTTCAATAAATAATTATTGAGAAAATCAATCTTTAGAGTCCAGTATAGGAAAAGTCATCCTCACTGGTAGACAAATACTTGATGAACAGAGGACCAGTAGCATTAAATATATTACAGGGTTGAGCTGAGGCTGCTCAACAAATTATTACAAACTTGCCAATATCTTACATAAGGGCAGTTATGACATAGGGATGTGGTGGCATGCTACTAGCCCAAGGTAAAAGTGGTGGATAACTTGACTCCTAACTGGCAGCTCATCGAGCGTCGAGGTGAGGCTCGATGAATTTATTTCTGGGGTTGCGGAAGCGGATAATACAATGACCAAAACAGGATCGCACGGGACTGACTGGGACTCCTCTAGGCGTCGGACTCGCTATCAAACTCTTCATCCATGAGATCGCCTTCATCAACATCTAGCCAAATCAACAAGCCAGGTGAGTACTTTGAAAGTACTCGCAAGACAGTTCGGACAAAAGATATAATCAATGAATGCATGAATGCGTCATGAATAAAAATGATGCTCATACAACAATAATAATATTTATGCATGACTTGATAAGTAAACAAATAAATAAAAACCGATCGGGTGTCTAGAGCGACGCCTCGAAAGGTAAACAAATAAAACTCATGCCGCAGTTGGGCGTCTAAGCGACACCACATAAAGGGCTTAAAAGAAATGCCGCAGTCGGGCATCTTAGCGAGACCACATAAAGGGCTTTAAAAGAAATGCCACAGTCGGACGTCTGAGCGACATCACATAAAGGGCTTTAAAGAAATGCCACAGTCGGACGTCTGAGCGACATCACATAAAAGGCTTTAAAAGAAATGCCACAGTCGGACGTCTGAGCAACATCACATAAAGGGCTTTAAAAGAAATGCCACAGTCGGATGTCTGAGCGACATCACATAAAGGG